>NC_084754.1:15938444-16005944 GCF_033978785.1 Entelurus aequoreus | reverse complement strand
AAGCAGACCAAGACCCATCTCCGCTTGTTTCCGTGTGAACACACTCCAAAATAACAATGGCACACAAGATGCTGGTAAATGATTCTCAACTTTAATTTGTGTATGTTTTGTTGACATATACATTTGTCCTTTGAGCTTGAGCCGGTGCCTCTATTTCAGACATCACATGCCGCTACTTTCCATCTCATTGTAATCCGGGGGCCTTGGCTGGGTCTAAATTAATTTAACAAATTCACACTGCTTGTCGCTATGGGGACTGGCTTGTCTGGCATGCATTCCTTCACACAGGCGGCCTTCACAGTAATCACACTGGCTTCACATGAGGGACCAAGTTACAACACTCCATCCTTCATGGCCCCTGCTAAGAAGATAACCTTTCATTGCAGTTGTTAAGTAAGATGATGCTGGGCCTTGTTGAATTATTCAATTGTTTCTCTTCTCTCTGTGACACTTTGATCAAAAGCACTAGGGATTGATCCAAATATTGATTGTACCCATACCAAGGGTGGTACTAGTATCAGATGGGCACGGCGTGGCACGGTTGGGAGAGTGGATGTGCCAGCAACAAGGGGTTCCTGGTTCAATCCCCACCTTCTACCAACCACACCACATCCGTTGTGTCCTTGAGCAAGACACTTCACCCCTGCTCCTGATGGGTCGTGGTTAGGGCCTTGCATGGCAGCTCCCGCCATGTGTGTGTGAATGGGTGAATGTGGAAATAGTATCAAAGCGTTTTGAGTACCTTGAAGGTAGAAAAGCGCTGTACAAGTATAACCCATTTACCTTTTAGATTGATGCTAGCATTATTTTTGCCGAAAAATTATCACCAAAATTTACCCTGGTTCTTGTATACCATAGTGCACAAGGTATCTACCATAGACACCAAACCACCCCACCCTTTGGTAACTCAGTCTCTTTGCTTTTTTTTTAATTAAGTGCCACTGCTAAATAAGCCATCAAGATTCAAAGAAAGTTGTAAGTGCCTGCACTTTGATAAAAAAGGTGAGAAACATTTTTTAAAACACAATGCAATGTACTATCGTGGCTCTGCTCTCTTCCCTCTACGCTCATCGGCATCTTTGCCAACATATTAAATGTTCATTTTTTTAATTTTGTTTCTCATTTATATGTATTTTGCATTGTATTTGCATGTAAAACTAAACATCACATTTCAAAGTTTGACTTCACTCTATCGTGGATTTTATAATTTTTTATAAAATAATTAGAATTTTTGTATTTATTTATTACATTTTGTAGACTTTATATTGTTTTAATATAATATAGTTTTCTATTTTTTTTAATATGTATTGTTGTCTTCAGTTAAGCATACAAATGGCTATCCATCCATTTTCTACCGCTTGTCCCTTTCGCGGTGGGTGCTGGAGCCTATCCCAGCTGCAAAATGAACTAAAAATATTGTATTGGCCACTAGATAAGACCAAACCAATCAGAGCGCGCTGTTGAGTATCGTGGCCACTGATTGGCTCAGCCTCACTCAGTCAGCATCATTGTATTGGATTGAAAGAGTGTAAAGGGAAAGGCGTGGCGAAGTTGGTAGAGTGGTCGTGTCAGCAATCGGAGGGTTGCTGGTTACTGGGGTTCAATCCCCACCTTCTACCATCCTAGTCACGTCCGTTGTGTCCTTGGGCAAGACACTTCACCCTTGCTCCTGATGGCTGCTGGTTAGCGCCTTGCATGGCAGCTCCCTCCATCAGTGTGTGAATGTGTGTGTGAATGGGTGAATGTGGAAATACTGTCAAAGCGCTTTGAGTACCTTGAAGGTAGAAAAGCGCTATACAAGTATAACCCATTTATCATTATCATAAAGGTGACTAAAGGGTGTTATTTCATACTGATATGGCTCTCATAATGTTATTAAAAATATATATTTAGAAGGTTGTACACAGCTTTTTCATGAAAATATTTGATTTATAATTAATAACTGCACCAAATTTCTATATTAATTGGTACAGAACCAATTAACAGAGTTTACTGTATTCTCTTTAAAATGTATTTTGTGGTATTATGTTTGGGTGTAGGGCAGCACGGTGGGACAGGGGTTAGTGCATGTGCCTCACAATACGAAGGTCCTGAGTTCAATCCCGGGCGAGGGATCTTTCTGTGTGGAGTTTGCATGTTCTCCCTGTGACTGCGTGGGTTCCCTCCGGGTACTCTGGCTTCCTCCCACCTCCAAAGACATGCACCTGGGGATAGGTTGATTGGCAACACTAAATTGACCCTAGTGTGTGAATGTGAGTGTGAATGTTGTCTGTCTATCTGTGTTGGCCCTGTGAGGAGGTGGCGACTTGTACACTGCCTTCCGCCCGAATGCAGCTGAGATAGGCTCCAGCACCCCCCGCGACCCCAAAAGGGACAAGCGGTAGAAAATGGATGGATGGATGTTTGGGTGTCAACGTCAGCTTACCCATGACCCAAATGAACATAAACAGTATAGAAAATTGGTGGACTGGTGAAATGGTAAACAAATACCATGGTTTTAAAAATAAATAAAAAAGTTATTTTTAGCTTTATCCTTATCCTGTGTTTTATGATCAACACATTTTAAGGGCAAAATTACTTTTTGATCTTGAAAATGTTTCTAATAAATAATTTTGGAATTAATATTGGCAATTTTGGCCCTGTATTTATGAACCAAAATTTGCAGTATTACTTTTACCATTAATTGATTTATGTGGACCCCGACTTAAACAAGTTGAAAAACTTATTCGGGTGTTACCATTTAGTGGTCAATTGTTCGGAATATGTACTGAACCGTGCAATCTACTAATAAAAGTTTCAATCAACCATTCAATCAGACATGAAAGAAAGCCGGGCGGCGTAGTGCGCATGCGTCACTGCAAGCTCAGCCAAGGGAAAAAACATAAGAGAAAAACAGACAAAAAAAGGTTGCCACACGACATTTTTCCCTACAGTTAGTCGGTATGTTTAGGAAACATCCTGCACTTGCTGATGGAACTCTCACACAAATACCTTTACGCCAACAACATAACGTAGCTAATCATGAAAGCAGCTAATAAGAATGACAACATAGCTGCATGTGCTGACAGGACATTTCCCACCGTGAGTTGTTACCACGCAAAAGGGAACGCGTTGATCGCCATTAATATTTATTAGTACATTATTAAACACTGGGAAGACAGTGACGCCCTTACAAACATGTGTACTTTTATTTTCGGGAGCACTGTGCTAATCAAACTAGCATCGTTGTGGAAAGACGTCTACGCTACTTTTGGCCGTGGTACTCACCACGGTGACCGGAGAGACCATGTCGATAACGGCGGTGAAAGCGTCAGAGAAGTCGAGATGGATTTAGTCTCCTTGTTTATGTTCTACTGTGTGAGAGATAAAGAGATGCCGATTGTTTTTGTTCTCTCTCCGGCGGGCGGGCTGACGTCCGGTAGGAGGTGAGCGGCTTGTCGCGACTGGCCAATAGAAGCGGAGGATATTCACAATGTGGGCGGGGCAAGAGAGGTGTACGCCCAGATAGGAGGGGCTAATCTTATGTTTACATCTTGTAGCAGATGGCCTTTTATTTACATTTGACAGACTTCAGCTTGTCGGTCACTTTGTCTCGAGTGTATTGTTTCAAGATTTATCGATGATTTATAAGCGTTAGCCCGATGATAACAACAGTTTATTGAATATTCTAATCTTATACTCTCAAAGGTGGGGGAAATTCAACATATCAACGTCGTTAAATAATACACATTGCTCACTACAAATGAAATAGACCCAGTAACAAATTGTAAATTTTGAGTTCGTATTGCGTTACAGTACATTATGTAAATACCCCCCATCCATTTTCTACATGTTGATGTATTCATTCACCAGGGGGCGACCTCAAAGTAGAACATATAACATGTGCTTAAATAACAGCGTCATCATGCGGTGAGTTAACGTAAGTACTACAGGCGGAAGTGCGTTTAGCAAAGTAAGTTAAGTCAGTTACTTAAACTGTTTTACATGCAAAAAGTACTTACCATAAAATGCAGATATCATTAAAACATATTTATTGATAAAAACTTTAGCAAAAAATATATATTATATATATAAATACATATGTATATTCATACTTGCCAACCTTGAGACCTCCAATATCGGGAGGTGGGAGGGGGGGGGCTTGGTCGGGGGTGGGGGGTGGTGGTGGTTGGGGGGCGTGGTTGGGGGCGTGGTTATTTACAGCTAGAATTCACCAACTCGAGTATTTCATATATATTTCATATATATATATATATATATATATATACCTCGGATTCAGGAGTAACAGTGTGGTTTTCGTTCTGGTCGTGGAACTGTGGACCAGCTCTATACTCTCGGCAGGGTCCTTGAGGGTGCATGGGAGTTTGCCCAACCAGTCTACATGTGCTTTGTGGACTTGGAGAAGGCATTCGACCGTGTCCCTCGGGAGGTCCTGTGGGGAGTGCTCAGAGAGTATGGGGTATCGGACTGTCTGATTGTGGCTGTCCGCTCCCTGTATGATCAGTGTCAGAGCTTGGTCCGCATTGCCGGCAGTAAGTCGGACACGTTTCCAGTGAGGGTTGGACTCCGCCAAGGCTGCCCTTTGTCACCGATTCTGTTCATAACTTTTATGGACAGAATTTCTAGGCACAGTCAAGGCGTTGAGGGGATCCGGTTTGGTGGCTGCAGGATTAGGTCTCTGCTTTTTGCAGATGATGTGGTCCTGATGGCTTCATCTGGCCAGAATCTTCAGCTCTTACTGGATCGGTTCGCAGCCGAGTGTGAAGCGACTGGGATGAGAATCAGCACCTCCAAGTCCGAGTCCATGGTTCTCGCCCGGAAAAGGGTGGAGTGCCATCTCCGGGTTGCGGAGGAGACCCTGCCCCAAGTGGAGGAGTTCAAGTACCTCGGAGTCTTGTTCACGAGTGAGGGAAGAGTGGATCGTGAGATCGACAGGCGGATCGGTGCGGCGTCTTCAGTAATGCGGACGCTGTATCGATCCGTTGTGGTGAAGAAGGAGCTGAGCCGGAAGGCAAAGCTCTCAATTTACCGGTCGATCTACGTTCCCATCCTCACCTATGGTCATGAGCTTTGGGTTATGACCGAAAGAACAAGATCACGGGTACAAGCGGCCGAAATGAGTTTCCTTCGCCGGGTGGCGGGGCTCTCCCTTAGCGATAGGGTGAGAAGCTCTGCCATCTGGGGGGAGCGCAAAGTAAAGCCACTGCTCCTCCACATGGAGAGGAGCCAGATGAGGTGGTTCGGGCATCTGATCAGGATGCCACCCGAACGCCTCCCTAGGGAGGTGTTTAGGGCACGTCCGACCGGTAGGAGGCCACGGGGAAGACCCAGTACACGTTGAGAAGACTATGTCTCCCGGCTGGCCTGGGAACGCCTCGGGATCCCCCGGGAAGAGCTGGATTAAGTGGCTGGGGAGAGGGAAGTCTGGTCTTCCCTGCTTAGGCTGCTGCCCCCGCGACCCGACCTCGGATAAGCGGAAGAAGATGGATTGATGGATGTATATTACACATCTATAACTATCAGTGGCGGCATGTGCATTTCCCACCTAGGCCTTCACTGATGGCTTATTTAGTCCGACTTCAATAAATACCTCTCAAAATACAATCATTCATACCGTCACAAGACCATGGCTTGAAAAATACTATACAGAAACACACTTGCGCACTGCTGTGCGTTGAATCACCTACATTTTTCACTAGTGTACAAAACGGGCTATTTTTTTGGCACATTTAAAAATCAATGAACTCGCATCGGACGTGGTACTGTCAAAATAAAAATAAATGTAACAAACATATTGAATGTGAAAAAAATATATTTAAATTCACAATTTGTAATGGCCATTTGATGCCGTACAAGCCATTGGTACCGCTCGTAGTTGGTTGATTCGAGTGGAAGTGGCGGGCAAACCATTTCACCGCCAGGACAGCTTAACTAGTTTTCGGGGTCGGCTGACCTCGTTTCACAAGATCTAATTTGTCTTTAAATAACCTTCTTGAAAATGCCCTTGCAAATATATATCTGCCACCTAATCAACGTTTTGCTCTGCTTCTTTCTTGGTTAAAAAAGTGAGTACCGCTGATTTCTCCGCTGGCCGGGTATGGCCGGTGCCACTTTCTGCTTTCGTAAATCACAACTTGGGATTGGATACTTGGGAGTGACAAGTGAATATCCAATCACAGTCACGTTCAACGTAAGGCTACCTAGATGGGCTACTCATTGTCAACAAATTGTGATCTGATCGGCTATCGCAACTGTCTGTTAACTGAATTTCCTCCGTTCGTTAAACTGCAGAGCCGCTGCTAATGTTGGTTCAGAAGGCCTCCGGCAGCATTCAAACAGCGCTGGCAACAAGCAAGCTGAATTCTGATTGGATAAAAGCTCTAATTTAAAAACAGCAACACTGTAGCCTAATATGACATGAAGAGAATATGATGAATACTTTTATATATGTCGTCCATCCATTTCCTACATGTTGATGTATTCATTCACCAGGGGGCGACCTCACAGTAGAACATAGGCTATGTGCTTAAATAACAGCGTCATCATGCGGCGAGTTAACGTAGGTACTACAGGCGGAAGTGCTTTTAGCAAGCTAATATAAAATGTAGTTCCCTATTCATCACATTCAGTTGATTTCATTGGTTATTCTGTTACTTCTTTTTTTTTTAACTATCGGCACTTTTAAGAGTCAATCTACTTAAACTGTTTTAAATGCAAAAAGTAAGTACTTACCATAAAATGCGGATATTATTAACAAATATTTATTGATAAAGAATTTTAAAAATAATATATTATGTGCATACAAATATATATGTATATTACACATGTATAAATATAAAATATTTCCTCATCGCAATAAAGCTTTTCTCAAAACCGGAAGTATGTGTCATTTGACTCATCACATTTCCGCTGAGCAGTCTAAGCTCTTCAATTTTTCAGTGTTTCTCGTCTCTCCCGCACACCAGTTGTGATGGCTGAATTGTTAATATGCTTTTGTTTTCAGAATTCCTCGATTTGATTAATTGGAATCTAACGGTCTTTCGTATTCAAAGACAACTTTACCTGGCATGTTAGCCCTGGCGCTGCGCTAGCTAACTTTCCTGCTTTGTGCTAGCATATGCTTGAGACTAAAAGTCGCCTTATTTCAACAGTATTCACATAATCGACTTGTTTTTTTCACAATAAGTTGATTTTAGTGGCTTGGACGCAACGCCCAATAAGGCGTTAAGCTGTGAGTGCTGCAAGCAAAACGCTATAAAAAAAATAATTCGTTTGCTCATTTCAAAATACAGCTGACATACATGCTGTCAAAATGATGGACTTTGACAACGTCTTGTCAATCGCTACTCAAAACCGGGGCAGTGTACAGGTAAGTGAAATTATTTTTATTTTCATTTTTTCCCAGTAAAATCGGGGTTGGGTTTAGCAAACAAATGCCAGCTCATCTGTCAGTGACGCTTCTAAATCCGAATATGTGAGTGGCCCAAGAGCTAACATCTACCATCAGCTTTCATTCGCTTATATATATATATTTTTAAATATGTGTGAAATTCCCACGTTTGTCCTAACATAAAAAAATATAAAAATGACTTAATACAATTGAACAAAAATGCATATGTTTTCATTTAAAAAAGATCAACATTGCAATTTCATATTTCCCACCATTAATAATAATAATGGATTAGATTTATATAGCGCTTTCCTAGACACTCAAAGCGCTTCACAGAGAAGTGAGAACCCATCATTCATTCACACCCGGTGGTGGTAAGCTACATTTGTAGCCACAGCTGCCCTGGGGTATACTGACAGAAGCGTGGCTTATATTATATAAGCTTATATTCACGTTTTCCCAGAAGAGTGTTTGGTGAGAAAACAAATTCTGCCATTCTTTCCTCTTGTAGGTATTAAGGATGTAATGATTACCAGTATTATTGTTAAACCGCGGTAAAACTCCAGACGCTGAGTATTATCCCATAGTTGCCAACTCTTCCGTATTGTGCGGAAGACTAATGGAAATTGAACCCGTCTACCGGCTTCTTGACTCAATTAAAAAATGTTTTGTGAATGTGTTATAGTAAGCTCATGATCAAAGTGGCATTGAAGACAGTCAAAATAAAATTCTGACTGTGTGTAATGCCATTGTGTGCACTGTGAACAGAGTACAGCTCAGTAGCATATAGCGTTAATCGCTAGGAACCAAGCACATTGGCTCTGACGGTAGATATGAGCTCTGACACAAAGACACCCCTAAAGCCAGGGGCTGGACAAAGTAGATCTATATAAATATATAATAATAATGGATTAGATTTATATAGCGCTTTTCTAGACACTAAAAGCGCTTCACAGAGAAGTGAGAACCATTCACACCTGGTGGTGGTAAGCTACTTTCATAGCCACAGCTGCCCTGGGGTAGACTAACGGAAGGGTGGCTGCCAGTTTGCACCTACGGCCCCTTCGACCCTTACCTATCATTCATCATTCATTCACCAGTGTGAGCGGCACTGGGGGAAAGGGTGAAGTGTCCTGCCCAAGGACACAACGGCAGCGATTTGTATGTCAAGAGGCGGGGAGCGAACCGGCTGCAACCCTCAGGTTTCTGACACGGCCGCTCTACCCACTACGCCATGCCGCTTTATGATTATTTGGACATTCAGTGTTACCTCTGTTTTTGTCCGACAAATACCAAATTGTACAAAAACCGAAGCCATTTTTCCAATTAGAAATTATGCAAGTCCACTTAAATAGTTCCAGACCCCAAGAATATAAATACACATTTTATAGAAAATAACAGTATGCGGAAAACAGTGTAGAATACATATAAATTACAAACTAGTGTGTGCCTCACTATACGAAAGTCCTGAGTTCGATCCCGGGCTCGGTGATCTTTCTGCGTGGAGTTTGCATGTTCTCCCCAGGACTGCGTGGGTTCCCTCCGGGTACTCCGGCTTCCTCCCACCTCCAAAAACATGCACCTGGGGATAGGTTGATAGGCAACACTAAACATTGGCCCTAGTGTGTGAATGTGAGTGTGAATGTTGTCTATCTGTGTTGGCCCTGCGATGAGGTGGCGACTTGTCCAGGGTGTACCCCGCCGTCCGCCCGAATGCAGCTGAGATAGGCTCCAGCACCCCCCGCCACCCCGAAAGGGACAAGCGGTAGAAAATGGATGGATGAAATTCCCACGGTTGTCCTAATATAAAAAAATTTACAAATACTTAATACAATTGGAAAAAAAATACATAATATGTTTTTATTTAAAAAAGATCAACATTGCAATTTCATATTTCCCACCATTAAGTGCTTTATGATCATTTGGACATTGAGTGTTTCCTAAGTTTTGTCCGACAAAGACCAAATTGAACAAAAACCCAAGCCATTTTTCTAATTAGAAATAGTGCAAGTCTACTTAAATCCTTCCAGACACCCATAATATGAATACACATTTTATAAAAAATAACAGTATGCGGAAAACTGTAAAATACACATAAATTACAAACTAGTGTGTGAATGTGAATGTGAATGGTTGTTTGTCGGTCTGTGTTGGCCCTGCCTGAGTGCAGCTGGGACAGGCGCCCCACGCCCTGCAACCACTAGAGGGACAAGTGGTAGAAGATGGATGGATGTGTGCATGTTTTGATGCAAGTCGTTTTGAGTCCAAGCCTTGCAACAGTTCTTATCTTAAGATAAGAAAGAATCAATTAATAAAGTGGTTTACTAACTGACTTTCTTGCAGCTCAATGTCCCGTTCAAAATCATCCTGTTTGCTTTTTCTTCTAAATCAGCTGGGATATGGTCCAGCTCCCTGTAACCCTCAACAAGGAATATGGTTGAATGGGTTTAGAGTGGCTTGCAATAATCGTTGCCTTGGACACCTGTTGCACACTTGGACAAGCCTTACTACGATTGTAGGCAGCCTCCTGAGTTTCTGAGGCAGTGTTACTTTTTAGTAGAATGTTGTGAACTCAAATTAAACTGCATACATTCAGTTGTTTTTCTCTTCTACATAGAAAAGATACAGTTTACAAGCTGGTCCCCCCAAGAAGGACCCAAAGTCAAAAGGTGTGAATCCAGCTGCTGTGCGGGCACACCTGAAAAAGCAACAAAATGAGGCCAGACTGAAAGGTAAGAAAAATATATGTTTTGGTACACATTCTGGACTTGATAATGATGAGTTGTATTTTTGTATACTTTTCAGAAATCGAATTAAAGAAGCAAAAAGAGGATCTTGAAGCAAAAAGGGTAGAGTTGAAGTCGGATCGTAAAGCAAGAGCCATGGCTTCTAGAACGAAAGACAATTTCCGAGGTTACAATGGCATTCCAGTGGTAGAGGTGCCAAAGAAGAGGAGGACAAAGCAAGAAATGGAGAACGAAAAATCAGCAAATGACCAGAAATTTCAAAATTATTCACTTGACCCAGAGGATGATGAAGACAATTACGAGTATGAGCAGACAGATTCAGAGCCCGATCAAGATCCACAACCTTTAAGACCCGGAAAAATCTCAAGTTTTAGTGGGAGTAGTAGCGGTAACTCCAAGTCCTTGCCTAAAAAACCTAATGGGCCACCCAAGCCTCCTTCATCCTCCATGAACTTTGCAGACTTGCTCAAATTGGCAGAAAAGAAGCAGCATGAGCCAGTTGAGCTGAAACAGAAGGTAGTGAAGGAAGAAAGGCTCCGTACAGCAGAAGAAATAAGGGAACTCGAGATGGAACGCAAGGCTAAGAGTCGCAACAAGAGCCCAAAAACTCAGTCTAGTTCTACTGCAGTAAAAAAAACAATGTCTGATAAAGAACAGAAGAATTGTAAACTACAAAGGATCGTTTCGGAAAAGCCCAATCAGCCCGGTGGGATGAAGAAAAAGCCTCAATGTACACCTTCCTCTAAGACCTCTTCTGGTGAGAGAGATAGAGACAGACCCAAGACCGTAGTTCCTTCGAAAGCAGCATCTACTCTGGTTCCAACCAAACAAGGTGTCTCTAAAACCTCATTTAGTCATACACCTAGCATTTCAAATGATCTTAGATTAAAAAAGGGAAGCTCTTCATCTGTTCAAGGAAGACCTTCAGGCATAACTCAATCCAGGCCTATTGGTACATCTGTCAAAGAGCTCAGGTCTCCAAATGGTAACCCACAAAAAACAAGGCCTACTCACGGTAGCTCAGTAAAGCAGGAACAAGCACTTGTAAATCATAAATCTGGAAAAGGAGAACAGCCAAGGTCTGGAAACCATCCTGCGGTAAAACCGATTGGTAATTCTGTGGTTAGACCTTCACCAAGTGGTCGTCCTAAAGAAGCAAATAAACCTCAGCCAAGACCATTGGGAACACCCCAGGCAAAACCTGGTGGGAGTACTTTACACAGTCACCCAGCAGGTAGTGGAGCCCGGCCACCAGGGTCCGTACAGGGTCGAGCCTTTAGTGGAGGACCAGGGGTCGGACTAGGTCGAGGCGCAAGTGGAGGATCAGTACCCAACAGGCAACCCTCTGGCAGCTTTGGATCAGGACCTGGGAGACCCAAGTGCACGGTGGTGTCTGAGACCATCTCTTCAAAAAATATGGGCGGACCCAGACCAGGCGTTCCTCCTCGGCCAGGGATGCCACAAAGACCTGGCATGGCCCCTAGACCAGGAGGGCCAATCAGACCACCCAACAGACCTCCAGGTAAATATCAGGAAGATAATACAACTACTATGTAAATCAAGTATATCACTTGTTTTCCTCAATATGGAATTTGTGAACATAGGTTTATTTAACCATCATGTTGTTACCACCTACTTCTTATTACTTAAATCCCCAATTTTGATAATTTCAAAGGTTTTAAATGGGGTTAGCTACTGTGAGACCGGATTGTTTTTGTGGGTTTTCTCTTTTTGAGTAGAAGCAATTGGCTGGGTGCTTTGGAGCAGCGTTCGAGGACTAACAAACAGCATACAACAAATATCGTTCATAGAGAATACATTACACTCCTACATACTGTATGTAGATTAAGTAATGATGTTGTTTTTCACTTAGATTAAATGTCAATTTAATTTGAGCTGACTCCATATCATTGGAACCAGGTAGTTTGGTTGAATAACCTCTCATGGTTCTGAATCATAAACATCATATTGTGGGGTCGTCTGCAACACTGCATTTATACTTCAAGGATAAAATATCGGTTTGTTATAACTTCCTGAAGGTCCTCAAAACACAGTCACTTCACTCTCAACTTTGCCTTTTTAAATAAAAAAAATATTCTCCAGATCCCATGTTACCACCCATCACCATTGCATACAAGAGAAAATATGAAGAGGAAGAAGAATACGATTCAGAAATGGATGACTTTATTGATGATGGAGATGATGAGCAGTCAGAGGTTTCTAAACACATTAAGGAAATATTTGGCTACGACCGAAACAAGTAAGTGTTTTTAATGTTTGCTGCAAATCAACCCTCAGTATGGCATAATTAGATATTACATACTGTATATTTTTCATCCAATTCAGATACAAGGATGAAAGTGACTATGCGTTAAAATTCATGGAGAGCAGCTGGCGAGATATGCAGAAAGAGGAAGCGAGGAGGTAATTAAATTCATGATTTATTCCAAGAGCTGTGGAATTTACACATTATGATCATCTTTTTTCTCTTGTCCATATTAGTCTTCGAATGGCTGTGCATGAAGACTTGGAGGAGGAGAGAAAAGAGCAAGAGGAGATGAAAATGAACAGCAAAAGGAAAAAAACTAACTAATGCACTTAAAAACTGTTGCAATGGACACAAAAAGAAGACTCCTGTCAGCTGGCCAGCAATAGGACCACTTGTTTGACACAAAAAGCACAGTGGCCGTCAAATCATGAACTGTCTCTTCAACTGACACGTGACATTGGAAGATGCATTTTGGTTACAGTCAATCCAGAAAGGATCTTTAGAATCTAAATATGCACAGATGCTTCAGGACTAAGGCTGAATTTATAGCTTCAATTTCTACCCCATTATTTATTTAACTGTAAATGCAGAGTCCCATTTCCTAAAAAATACTGGTATTTTTTTTTAAAGACTGATATCGGCATAAGGTGGCAAGTGCCAGCAGTGTCACGCATTTCACATGGCGTTGGATTGTTATATTGGCTGATTCACATAACACATTTGTAACTTGTTCATTTTCAGACCATTTTGAAACAAAACTTTGCATAAAAAGTTGTATTTTCAAACTGTAGAATCTTAAGTTGAGTTACAGAATATTGATCAATTATGGCAACAACATATTTTGTCTGTTTGTTCAATCATTAATAATTGTGTATGATAAAATATAGACTTTTGACTAAACATGAGTTAAAACCATTCAATTGTTTTCTCTGTCGGCTTCCGTGCTTGTATTGGAGTGGGCGTGGCTTGTCATTTCCCTTAGCTACTCAAGAAAGTTTGCGGAAGTTAGTCCAAGTCCGACAAAGAGGGAAGAACACAGAGCGACCGCTGCTGTTAATTGTAGTTTGTTTGTTTTACCTCGATAAATGGACCTTTATTCGAGTAAAATAAAGCGGGTCCTCTCTAAGGTGAGTTAACAATACCCGAAGTAAAGATGAGCACGTGACGAGGCTGTGAGAACTGGCACTGTAAAATGCCAGCTAGCATAGCATGTTAGCACGAACGGTCGAAACAAGTTGGCAGCTGTCAGCTGTTGAAACTGACCCAACCAGTTCCACGCACCTTGTGACGAGGAAGTCTTGCTTAGTTTGACAACTGCGAGCTTTTTTTTTAAACCAGATTCGATAAACGACATTTTAGGACATGAAGCACGTGACTTTCAGCATTTAGTTAGGAACTTGCTGAACAAAACAAATCCGCTAGTATAATAACTTAGCGCGTCTCACTAGAGCTGGGAAATTTTTTTCTATGTGTCACATTGTTAAACATAAAATGCTGTGAATTTAAAACGTTGTCCTCAGGAAGTGCTTCAATCATCCATCCATCTTCTTCCGCTTATCCGAGGTCGGGTCGCGGGGGCAGCAGCCTAAGCAGGGAAGCCCAGACTTTCCTCTCCCCAGCCACTTCGTCCAGCTCTTCCCGGGGGATCCCAAGGCGTTCCCAGGCCAGCCGGGAGACATAGTCTTCCCAACGTGTCCTGGGTCTTCCCCGTGGCCTCCTACTGGTCGGACATGCCCTAAACACCTCCCTAGGGAGGCGTTCGGGTGGCATCTTCACCAGATGCCCGAACCACCTCATCTGGCTCCTCTCTGTGGAGGAGCAGCGGCTTTACTTTGAGCTCCTCCCGGATGGCAGAGCTTCTCACCCTATCTCTAAGGGAGAGCCCCGCCACCCGGCGGAGGAAACTCATTTCGGCCGCTTGTACCCGTGATCTTGTCCTTTCGGTCATAACCCAAAGCTCATGACCATAGGTGAGGATGGGAACGTAGATCGACCGGTAAATTGAGAGCTTTGCCTTCCGGCTCAGCTCCTTCTTCACCACAACGGATCGATACAGCGTCCGCATTACTGAAGACGCTGCACTGATCCGCCTGTCGATCTCACGATCCACTCTTCCCTCACTCGTGAACAAGACCGAGGTACTTGAACTCCTCCACTTGGGGCAGGGTCTCCTCCCCAACCCGGAGATGGCTGTGAATGTGCTATCAATCAAAGTTTATTTATATAGCCCTAAATCACGAGTGTCTCAAAGGGCTGCACAAGCCACAACGACATCCTCGACTCAGATGCCACATAAGGGGAAGAAAAAACTCAACCCAATGGGATGACAATGAGAAACCTTGGAGGGGACCGCAGATGTGGGGACCCCCCCTCCCCTCCTGGGCGACCGGTGCAATGGACGTCGAGTGGATCTAGTAATAGTGTGAGAGTCCAGTCCATGGTGGGGCCACCTTGAGTGGAAACAAGTCAGCAGCGCAGAGACGTCCTCAGATGAGTGGTCCACCCTGGGTCCCGACTTTGAACAGCTAGCGCATCATCTGTGGTCACCTAATCTGTGCCCCCCCCCCCCCCCCTCTCTCTCTCTCTCTACGAAGGAGAGTGGGGCAGAGCAGGAAAGAGACGGCAGATCAACTGGTCTAAAAGGGGGGTCTATTTAAAGGCAAGAGTATACAAATGAGTTTAAGATGGGACTTAAATGCTTCTACTGAGTCCAGCCCATAGTGGGGCCACAGCAGAGGATCATCTTGAATGGAGACAAGTCAGCAGCGCAGAGACGTCATCAACTGATGCACAGATGAGTGGTTCATCCCACTTTGAACAGCTGGTGCTTCATCTGTGGTCACCTAATAACCTCTCCACGCAGGAAAGGGGGGCAGAGCAGAAAAGAGACGGCAGATCAACTGGTCTAAATTTAAAGGCTAGTGTATACAAATGAGTTTTAAGATGGGACTTAAATGCTTCTAAGGTAGCATCTCTAACTGTTATCGGTAGGGCATTCCAGAGTACTGGAGCCCGAATAGGAAACACTCTATAGCCCGTAGACTTTTTTGGGGCTCTGGCAATCAGTCGGAGTTCTTTGAACGCAGATTTCTTGCCGGGACATATGGTACAATACAATCAGCAAGATAAGATGGAGCTAGACCGTTTAGTATTTTATAGGTAAGTCAACCTGCTACCCTCTGGAAGGAGGTATAGATCGATTCGCGCCAGGACCACCAGAATGTCTCACAGTCTGTATCCCCAGGCTGTGAGACTGCTAAATGAACAGCGTGCCCCATTACTGCCCCAGACCATCTTATTACCTCACTCTTCACCACCTCAATAATTGTGCTCTGGACATTGCATTGCTGCAACATCAACATAACACCCATCAGACATCTGACTCTTCCCACCCCCACGCCCCTCTATTCGCGATCTTCTTGACAATGCTTAAATGTAAACTATTGTCAACCTGCACTTCAATGCAGTTTCTATGTCGCTAGATGAAGCCCAAACAAAATCTCGTTGACATGTATGACTTAAGTGTTATTATGACAATGACAATAAAATGAATTGATTGATTGATAAGTAGTAAAACCCTAAAGTCGCATTAAGTGCACAGGAAGCCAGTGCAGGTGAGCCAGTATAGGCGTAAAACTTTCTTGCTTGTGTTACGACTTTTTATATAACATATCATTTGGGAAAGTGAAGCCATGTGATGCCTAACTGTTGCCTTTAAAATTATAATTATACTAACAGTAAGAGCCAAAAATACAGTGGTACCTCAACAGTGTTTTGAGGTAAATGCTGTCTCTCGGGCTAATTGTTATGCTGTAACATTAGTTGGCGTAGCAAATGTCACAGTGAACCCGGGGAGAGCCACCCAAAACATTTGGTTTTAGTCACATTAGCATTAGATTTTAATTAGAGATGGTTATAACTTTGTTTTCCAACCATGGTGAGGAAGGGCGTGAGGATGAAGGACAGTGCTGAGAAGAAGTGGAAGATGTTCATTGAATTAAAGATATGAACCATCAAAGACATTATGTAGTTTTTTGACAACTTGGTGAAGCAATTCAAACATATCAATGCTAGTCCGCGCCATACTGAATCGGAATGAGTCCAACTTCAGCAAAAAAAATTAAAAACATTACCCAAACGGCAAACATTCGTCCAGCCATGAAAATGTGGAAAAGCTGCTGATGGTGTGTTTGACGGAGAAGCAGCTAGAATAAAATAGTGTAGAAGTCCACTGTCCATATGTCCAATGCTGTACATTATTATTTTGTCACGTCATTAAATGAGTATAGTGTTTTGTAGTGAATTCTGTTGTATTGTTTTTAATACAATATTTCTTATCTAAAAGTGTGTTTTTATTTTTAGATGCCGTGTTACTTGATAAAATTGTGCTGTTTGGGGGATGGAGGGCAAGCACCAATCAAATTGATTTAATTTGATTTCAATAGGTGACATTGATTTGAGATACAAGTGACAACTAATTAAGCTCTTAAATTGAGGTACTATTGTAAATGTTGACAACTCCATGGGTTAATCTTTTTTAGGCCAGGGGGTCTCCAACCTTTTTTTTCTTCTGAGAGGGACTTTTACCAACTTTTATTTCAGTATACCTTTATTTCTAGTGCAGGGATTTTTGAATCACCATTTGAGCTTGGATTTTGTGTTTTTTATGACGAGCAACAGTTGAGTTGTACTTTATTTAGGAAGGAGCTCTCTAATCATTGCGGCCGATGTGTTTCTGCTGTTTTGTGGTGATTTGTCATTAAATAGAGGCATCAAGTCTAAACAGAACATTTATTTAGAAAAATACGACTCAATATCACCTAGCGATTTGCTGTTTGGAGAACCCTGCATTAGACACTGTCACAGTTAAAAATTCTCTAATGTAATTCTATTCTATTTAACTTTGCATCTCTCTTCCTATAACCTTGTGACTGATCCTGCGAATGTCCTTCAAGATCAATAAAGTGTTTATCTGCCTTGACCACTTTTAGTACAAGTTCAGTGATGTTGCTCTTCAGGAATTGAACAAAATCGATGAAGAATACCCGGGGATGGACACCTCTGTCGGCACATACAGTGAGTCGTGTACACACTTGACAGGTCTCTTAAACACATGAAGTTGACTATTCCCTTCCTTCTATTCACAGCATTCAAAGATGGCTCCCAGAAAGAGCTCCTGAAATTGAATGGTAACCTTCCAGTCAAGTATGAAGGTAAGAGTCACATTTAGGGTGTAAATGCAGATGTGATGGAACCGCAATGATGTATTGTTTAAAAACCCTGATAGGACGCTCCTACAACTTCCCTATTCAGCTTTGGCTGATTGACTCCTTCCCGGTCACCCCTCCCATTTGTCTCCTGAAGCCCACAGCAGGCATGATGATCCGGGAGGGCAAACATGTGGATGCCCGGGGCCGCATCCACCTGCCAGTGCTGCACAACTGGGATCATGTACGTCCTTGTACTTGTGTTGCTCCTCAATTTTCTGATTCTCTTTTGTGTGCTGCAGCCTAAGTCATCTGTGGTAGACCTTTTGAATGAGATGACTGCCAAGTTTCAAGCGGAACCTCCGCTGTCGTCCATCCCCGAAGGAGGAGAAAAACAAAATCCACACGAACTTCTAGCATATGTCAATAAGCTCCAGATCAGTGATAGTGCGTCGTTTTTTAAATCATGTCACGTCATCAAATTTGACATTTATCTATTTGACAGCTTAACACTTGACTTTCAGATGCAATCAGACATCATGACCACTCAGGCCACAAAGTCTCTGTTATCGGAGGAGGAGATTTAGGAATGGCTTCGATCATGAGCATTTTGGCAAAGGTTTGCACCTTTTTTTGGCATTATTTCAGGCATTAGGCCCTTTTCCACCGCAGGAACTATGCCACTTACCCGGGTAAATAAAGTTCTCCTTGTGTTTCCACCAAAAACTACCTTGTAGACTTCTTCCGGAACCGTTCGAAGTTCTTCCTAGCTAGGTGGGATGTTTCCAAGCTACCCAGAACCTTTTCGGGGCCGGGCTGTGCTGTTGAATGCTGTTTGGTTGAACACAATTGGGGGCGTTCCTAAAACCTCTCTTTCAAACCCACGACCGCTTTTGGGCCAAAATTTGATTCCCTTCGCAGGAGAGTGCACCACTAGCTAAACTTGCATTGCTTTACTTTATTTTCGTGGTTATTGTAACGCTATGTGTTTGACATTATTTAAGCCTTGACCGTGTCCAAAAAATTACAGTTTGCCTTTTATGTGGTATTAATGAGATTTAAAGGACTGTGTTAGTCCGATATTCATGTGCTAAAACGTATTTCTTGTTTAGAAACTACATACAATTGTAACTGTTATTTCTTCGTGCACATACTAAATATTTATTAAGTGTTCAACAACTAGTAATCTGTTGTGGACAGACGAAGCCCAGTAATGCAGATTTAAAAATGTTATATACATGATATTTAATATTATAAATCATATCGTTTTTTATATGATTGCTTTGTATTTGATATACTTACTTTTTAGTAAAAGAACTGTAACCTAATATTGTCTGTTTATTTACATGATATCAGTGGTAGAAATATACTAAACCACTCCTCCATACGTCATCAGCCGGATTTGTATAAATTACCCTGAAATGTGAAATGCGGTGGAAACACAAACAACACACTTCTACAGGAACCTATAGCTCCAGGAACCAGAGGTTCCTGAACTTTTGGTGGAAAAGGGCTTATTGTTTTTATTCTGTACTGATCACTCTCCTCCATTTTTCTTCTGTGCGCCCCCAAGTGTAAAGTGGATAAACTTATCTTCATTGATGTTGCTGAGAGTTCCACTAAGGGAGGCAGCACAGATTTGGAGATCTTTAGGCTGCCAAATGTGGAGGTGTCCAAGGGTGCGTAACCTTCCACACAGTCACATCTCCACTATTCTTTTCAAGCATGTTGCTTACCATGCAAGAAACACCTTTTTACTCCACTCTATTACTTTTGTAGATTTGTCAGCATCTGCAGGCTCCAGGGTTGTCATCGTGACAGCCAACGCGTGGAGCGGTGAGCAGTCGTACGTAAGCGTGGTCCAGAGCAACGTTGACTTGTTCAAAGGATTTATTCCAACCTTGGCACGTCTAAACCCAAACGCTGTCATGCTGGTCGCGTCTCAGCCAGGTAAGCGGCTTGGACCCTGAAACAGACTACTCCTACGCTGTAGTGCAAGTACGCTATTATTCAGTTATGTTAGTGATTTTATATTTGATTAACATATTTATATTGTTGTATTGAGCAGTGGCAAACTTATTTTTCACATTTATTTGTAGTGTCATTTAGACCAGTGGTCCCCAACCTTTTTGTAACTGTGGACCGGTCAACGCTGGAAAATTTGTCCCATGGACCGGGGGAGGGGGGTATTTTTATTTATTTAATTTTTATTTTTTTGTCATAAAAAAATACAATCATGTGTGCTTACGGACTGTATCCCTGCAGACTGTATTGATCTATATTTATATATATATATATATATATATATATATATATATATATATATATGTATGTATGTATGTATGTATGTATGTAGGGTGTACCCCGCCTACCGCCCGAATGCAGCTGAGATAGGCTCCAGTGACCCCCCGCGACCCCAAAAGGGACAAGCGGTAGAAAATGGATGGATGGATGGATGGATGGATGGATGGATGGATGGATGTAGGAACCAGAAATATTAATAACAGAAAGAACCAACCCTTTTGTGTGAATGAGTGTAAATGGGGGAGGGAGGTTTTTTGGGTTAGTGCACTAATTGTAAGTGTATCTTATGTTTTTTATGTTGATTTAATTTTAAAAAATAAAAATAAAAATATTTTTTAATTCTTGTGCGGCCCGGTACCAATCGATCCACAGACCGGTACCGGGCCACGGCCCGGTGGTTGGGGACCACTGATTTAGACTAAAGTACAGGAAGATACTAACTTGAAGCGTGGTCGCCATTTAAAGGGGAACTGCACTTTCTTTTGGAATTTTGCCTATCATTCACAATCCTTATGTAAGACAAGAACAAACATTTTTAACTTTTTTATGCATTTTAACTATAAAATAAATGCAATCAAAAGTCCACTTACAATGGAGCCGCGCAATTCCGCCTACAAAGCCGTAAAAACCATCAAAACACCTCCATTAAGGTTTTATATACATGCTGTAAGTATATATGTAATGTAGTAATGGGTATATTTATAATAACATTTAATATTTACGTAATTTGAACATTTTCAGTATACGTGGCACATACATTTAAAAAATGCATCACACCGTTGGCTTTTTTTCAACATCACTGCTTATTACTCACTGCAAACTTCATGAGTGCCAATAAACATAATAAAACATCACTTATTGTACAAGGTCTGCTGTCAATAGGATGCCGACTGGTAGAATCTTGTTATAGTATCAATAAGATGAAGAATGACTCATAATACTTGTGAAGAAAACGGGGGTGGAACCATGCGTAATTTCGGGTTGTTCTCGCCATTCGTTGACCTCGGCACTCTGACCCCGTATCTCAGCGACTGTGTCACAAACCTGGGGGTAAAGTTCGACTCAGATTTTAAATTCGAAAAACAAATCAGCAGCGTCGTTCAAAAAAGCTTTTATCAATTACGCCAAATAGCGAAAGTGAAACCGCTTCTATCAGGACATGATCTCGAGAAATTTATCCACGCCTTTATCTCAAATTGCTTACTGCAATGCCCTGTATGTAGGCATTAGCCAGGCCTCCCTCGCCCGCCTGCAGCTCGTGCAGAACTCTGCTGCTCGTCTGCTAACACAGACCCGCAGACGTGAGCACATCACCCCTATATTACCGTCCCTTTACTGGCTCCCTGTGCGTTACCGAATCAACTTTAAACTCCTTTTATTTGTTTTTAAATGTCTAAACAACCTCGCGCCAACATATCTCTCCGACCTCCTTCAGCCTTACTGCCCCACCCGATCCCTAAGATCAGACGATCAGCTGCTACTGACGGTCCCTGACACAAGGCTGAAGCTTAGAGGTCACAGAGCTTTCGCCGCTGCTGCTCCCAAGCTCTGGAAAGACCTACCTCTGAGTGTTAGACAAGCCTCCTTTCTTCCTGTTTTTAAATCTCTCTTAAAAACATACTTTTATTCCATGGCTTTTAACACTGAGTGATATCCATCCTGCAATGGCGCCCCATAATACACCTGCTGTGAACCTGTTTTTATGTTTTATTTATTTATTTTTTATCGTGTTCTGTTTGTGTTGTGTTTGCTCGGTTCTCGTATTATCTTTTAAGCTGCCCATTGTACAGCACTTAGGCTACCCCTGTGGTAAATTTTAAATGTGCTTTATAAATAAAGTTGATTTGATTTGATTCCTAGGTCTAAATTGGCTGCCAAAGTGTACCAACTTGTCGGATAACATCCTTGTTCTTCTACTATTCATGTAAGAGGTATGATTCACAATAAACTTCCACGAACAGGGAAGCGAGGAAACCGGTTACCACTCGATGATGTAAACATTACACACACACTAGTGATCATGGTGCCGCTATAAATAGTTGGTCTGTGTTAGAGCTTATAATAACAATATCCTATGAAGGTTCTTGTTCAACCAGGTCGCTGTCATCTTGGGGCGTTTCATTTTTCTTTTGTTTTTCATTTATTATTCATACCAACAATGGTAATAGACAATATATCAACAATGGTAAGGAAACATTGAGCACTTGTTAACACAATTGGCATTCTGGTAACCTTCTGTGTCCAGAATGCTTCTAACTCCTGTTATTTGTTGGAGGTTAAATTGCAGTCTTTTAGGAATAGTTGAAAGAACAGTGTTGTATGTGGGAGACAGGTGATGTCGCAGACCACCTCTTCTGTTCAGGGGTGGTTTTTCAACCTTGACATAGATGGCTTCCCTTACTCCTCTTTCATACCATCTATTCTCCCTGTCCAGAATCTATACATTTTTGTTCTCAAAGGAGTGCTGTTTCTCCCTGAGGTGCAACTAGACTGCTGAGTTTTGGCCTGAAGAGTTTGCCCGTCTATGCTGTGCCATGTGTCTGCTTAGTGGTTGTTTTGTTTCCCCAATATATGAATCAGGGCATTCATTATTACACTGGATAGCATACACTAAATTGTTTTTTGTAGGTGTGGGGTGTCCGGTCTTTAGGATGAACTAGTCTTTGTTTCAGGACGTTGTCCAGTTTGAAGTGTACTGGGATGTTGTTGGTTAAAAGATCTTCTGAGTTTCTCAAAGAGACTTGATACATATGGACTGACAATATTTTCACCTTTCACGTTTTTCCTCCTCCACTCTGTTCTTATTTCTGGAACTGGATGCACTTTTCACAAACGACCAGCTGGGTAACCACAGGTTTTGAGGGCTTCCCTCAAATGCCTATGCCCTTTCTCTTTGGCCTGTGGGCTGGTAGGAACATTATCAGCTCTGTGTTGTAGAGTTCTGATAACATCAAGTTTGTGTTCCAGTGGGTGGTGCGATTAAAAAAGTAGGTATTAATCAGTATGTGTGGGTTTTCGGTAAACCCCAACATAAAGGCCTCTTTTTTTCTCCAATGTGGACATCACAGTCCAAAAAAGGCTTGTGTCTTTGACATCCTCACGTGTGAACTTGATGTTTTGTGCTCGGTGAAGGCTTGCACTTTTTGGTTTTATGATTTTCACCCATGTGTCATCCACATATCTGTACCAGTGACTTGGTGCTGTTCCCTTAAAAGAGCTCAAAGCTCTCTTTTCTTTGTCCTCCATGTAAAGATTTGCTACTATTGGGGATACAGGCGATCCCATGGCACAACCATGTTTTTGTCGGTAAAACGTTCCCATGAATTGAAAGTATGTAGTGTTAAGGCAAAGTTCCAGCAAAAGGCAAATCTGCTCTGGGTTTAGTGTGGATCTATCCTGTAAGGTGTGATCACCTAGTAGACGTTGCCTCTCTGTCTCTACTGCATCCTGAGTTGGAATATAACAATATCACTAATACTTGGCTCATATTCAAGTCATGAAATGTAAATTGAGTACCGTATTTTTCGGACTATAAGTCGCAGTTTTTTTCATAGTTTGGCCGGGGGTGCGACTTATACTCAGGAGGGACTTATGTGTGAAATTATTAACACATTACCGTAAAATATCAAATAATATTATTTAGCTCATTCACGTAAGAGACTAGACGTATAAGATTTCATGGGATTTAGCGATTAGGAGTGACAGATTGTTTGGTAAACTTATAGCATGTTCTATATGTTATAGTTATTTGAATGACTCTTACCATAATATGTTACGTTAACATACCAGGCACGTTCTCAGTTGGTTATTTATGCGTCATATAACGTACACTTATTCAGCCTGTTGTTCACAATTCTTTATTTATTTTAGATAGCCTTTCAAATGTCTATTCTTGGTGTTGGGTTTTATCAAATAAATTTCCCCCAAAAATGCGACCTATACTCCAGTGCGACTTATATATGTTTTTTTCCTTCTTTATTATGCATTTTGGGCCGGTGCGACTTATACTCCGGTGCGACTTATACTCCGAAAAATACGGTATTGTTAGCGCTTTGTGGGTGTTTTTTATTGGCTAAAAGCAGACTTTTGTTTACATTTATTTACGATTTAGGACGCAATTAAAAAAAATACATCCATCGTCATGTCTTTCATGATTGTGAACGATAGGCAAAATAAAATAAAAAAGTGTGGTTCCCCTTTTAAAGGGACTTAAAATGAATGCAGTCTTTTCTGACTTATTAATGTTGAATAGTCTTGTTGAACAATACAAATGTATTAAATCATAAGGTTAATGCAGCTTGGCGTGAGCTTGCACACAGTTTTGGACGCCTCTGTTTGTGGGGTTTGCAGTGTGGCTACAATGTGACGTCACAGCGACACGGGTGTATTTATTTAGACATTAAGTAAAAAGGGAAAACACAAAAAAGTTGAGCTTGCATAGCGGCACTTCCGTGTTAATAGCTTCACCTTGGTATTTAGTTTTGAAGCCAAAATACCTCCATATTGTGCTTTGTGCACCCTCTTTATTAACCAGTAGAATTTCCGTTATTTTGCCATTCTTCCTCTTCACACTGTTTATGCTTGTATGTGCTCTGTGTGTGTGTGTGTGTGTGTGTGTGTGTGTGTGTGTGTGTGTGTGTGTGTGTGTGTGTGTGTGTGTGTGTGTGTGTGTGTGTGTGTGTGTGTGTGTGTGTGTGTGTGTGTGTTGACTCACTCAACATGCACCTCAGCTCATATTTCCAGTATTTCCAGCAACGTAACCGCGGTTCAGCGACAAGTACCGGTATTTTTCAAAAGCAGTATAGTACCTATTTGAATTCATTAGTGGTACTTTTTTAGTAGCGTTACAACCCTAGTCTCAAGTATGTTCGCTCTGTGCTTGGTCTCTAGTGGACGTCATGACCCACGTCGCTTGGAGGCAGAGCGGCCTGCCGCCGACACAAGTCATAGGCGTGGGCTGTAATCTGGACTCTGAGCGTCTTAGTCACGTGCTGGATATTAACTTAAACACTCACAAAGAGGCCTGGGTCATTGGTGAGCTTTCTGACAACAAAGGTGAGTCCAGAAGCCCACTTGACATGCTTGCTATTTAGGAGTTCTAATGTGTGGACTCAACCTGCTAGATCTGCACTTCCAATAACACTGATTCATCTGTGCTTCGGCCTGCAGTCCCAGTGATGAGTAACACGGGGCCAGGCTCCCAGAAGCAGCCTGAGATCACAGGATTCAGCTCCACCAAACCCTTACTCAGCAGGTAAAGCCCTCGGTTGTCTCCGGAAGAAATGTCGAAGCAAGGACGGGGAAATGAAGAACATAAATAAATGGTTACGACCGATTTGGTTTCTTCCAGAGCGTTTGACATCATGAAGAATCGAGGTCAGCGTTCGTGGTCCGTTGGTTTGTCAGTTGCTGACCTCACAAATAGCATCCTGACAGACCGGAAGAAAGTCCACTCCATTACTACACTTGCTCAGGTGACACTCCATCATTCAAACATCCGCACCTCCAAGCCTACATTTGGCAACATTGTTACTTCCATCGAGCATGCACCAAGGGATTAAACACTCTACACCAGACCTGGGCATTGTACGGCCCGCGGGCCGCATCCGGCCCTTTGCGCATCCCTGTCCGGCCCGCGTGAGGCCAATCATAAATTACAAAATAAATTTCAAAAAGTATCTATGTCGAGTGTGCAATACAACGGTGCTGCTTTTGTTTTGAAACGCGTTATTTGTACAACTTCCGTGTGGACGTATGTGCGTGTGCGATTGTGGGTGAATTGAACGGCGCAATTACAAATTACAAAATAAAGTTTAAAAAACATCTATGTCGTGCGCGCAATACAACTGTGCTGCTTTTATTTTGAAATGTGTTATTTATGCCGTATGTCCGGGGGGAACCTGTGAGTGAAGGTGCATAGAGACAAGTGATGAGACGCTAAAAAAAGAAAAGTTGATGAGGAATGGCGTGTTTCCAACAAGACATGGACTGCCAAGTATTTCTTTACATAAATTAATGGTAAAGCCATGTGCTTAATGTGTGGTACACAGCTTGCTGTGTTTAAATATCATTTTAATCGCCACTACACGAAGAAACACGAGGGAAAATACCGGAATGTGTCTGATGAAGCGCGCGCAAGGGAGGCTGATGCGTTGATGGTAAAACTGCAAACCCAACAAGGACTTTGTGCCATATTTCACACCCCCAGAGATGCAGCCGTCAGGACAAGTTTCGTCATTTCTCACAAAAGCGCCAGAAAAAGTAAGGCGTTTTCTGACGGAGAGTTTATTAAGGAGTGCTTATTGGACTTTGTTGCGCTGATAATGCCCGGAGACATGGACTGTTTTTCGCTAACTTTGGATGAGAGCTCTGATGCAGTCAATTAAAGAGACAACCACAGGTAATGACTTGTTCACAGAGGTAAATGCGTGTTGGGACAAGCTGGCAGGTGTGACAATCCAATCCACTTTATTTATATAGCACATTTAAACAACAAAATGTTTCCAAAGTGCTGCACAACAATATTACAAACAATATTCAAATATTATCCTTAGCTCCACCAATGACTGAATAAAAAGAAAAAACAATTACATATAAAACCAATATAAAAAACAATATAAAATAAATATGATTAAAAACTATTTTTAACAGATGGTTGTCCAAATCTGATGGGGAAAAATGTTGGATAATGCAGGATAAAGTGACCATCAAAAGCAATCTGCTTTTGTATAAAGTTAAGTTAGGTTAAATTAAATTATTATTATTATTATCATCATTATTATTTATCTTACGGTATATCAAAAATAATATTGAGCAAAATTTAATTGAAATATTGTCGTGTGGCCCTCCAGCAGTGCTCGGGTTGCTTATGCGGCCCCCGGTGAAAATTAATTGCCCACCCCTGCTCTATGCGGTTGTTTAGGGTCACAATCACTATGGAGACCGGTCATAGCAGGTGTTTGCTTGTTGTACTTTGATGGACTGAATTAGTTCATGGATACAATTATACTTTGTCTCTAAATCTTTTATTCAGCGGTGAGTCAACATGTTCTTTGGTTTAGCAGCATCACCGCGTCCATTCAGAAGCCTGTAGAGATAATTACTCATTTAGCATCACTTCGAATGTTGTCATCGTGACAAATTAACAGGACCGTACTATGTAAGTTTATATTGTAGCCGGACATTCTCCCTGAAGATATATTGTCCAAAACATTATTTTTCATAATTTTTTTTGCTCATTTATTGTTTTTTAATTACTGCCGAAGCAGTACAGCAGTTTTGAATTGGCTTCACTGCAGTAGAAGATAGCGAACACTTTTCTTTCCCTTTGGACATATCAGACTATTTTTTTACTTTTTCATATAGATTTTGGACGTTATCTAGAACAGGGCTGTCGAACTTGTTTTCATCGAGGGCCACGTCGCAGTCATGGCCGCCCTCAGAGGGCCGCTTGTAACAGTGAATGTAAGAATGTAAAAGTATAATCGCCTCATTATATTATTGCACAATTACTTCTGCATTTGATTATTTGATTTGTGTGCGTACAAATTGATGGATAACTTGCTTTGAAATCGTAAGTCCAGGTGACAAGCAGATGTTTAAGTATTTATTGTTATTTTTCCAAACTATAATACGGTATGTAATAATTAGGGGTGCTAAAAAAAAATGTTTTATCACATATGAATTGCGATTCTTATTCATCTCAATTAGTGATGTCCGATATAATCGGCCGATAAATGCTTTAAAATGTAATATCGGAAATTATCTGTTATTTTTTTTATTATCGGTATCGTTTTTTTTAGTTTTGTTTTTTTATATTAAATCAACATAAAAAAACTCAAGATACACTTACAATTAGTGCACCAACCCAAAAAACCTCCCTCCCCCATTCACACTCATTCACACAAAAGTTGTTTCTTTCTGTTATTAATATTCTGGTTCCTACATTATATATCAATATATATCAATACAGTCTGCAAGGGATACAGTCTGTAAGCACACATGATTGTGCGTGCTGCTTGTCCACTAATAGTACTAACCTTTAACAGTTAATTTTACTCATTTTCATTAATTACTAGTTTCTATGTAACTGTTTTTATATTGTTTTACTTTCTTTTTTATTCAAGAAAATGTTTTTAATTTATTTATCTTATTTTATTTTGTTATTCTTTTTAAAAAGGACCTTATCTTCACCATACCTGGTTGTCCAAATTAGGCATAATAATGTGTTAATTCCACGACTGTATATATCGGTATCGGTTGATATCAGTATCGGTAATTAAAGACTTGGACAATATCGGATATCGGCAAAAAGCCATTATCGGACATCCCTAATCTCAATTTTAAATTGATTAATAATTTTCAAAAATCTAATTTTTATTTTTTTTTGACAAATTACCGTATGTAAGAAAAAAACATTTTACTTACTTGGTGCATGTATGTCAAACGTCAGCAACTAAAAGGAGGTTATGTAACCTGTAAGCTGTTTTGTTAAGGTGTTATTATTATTATACCAAATAATACATTTCAAAAATCAGTTTGAATCAAGTATCGATTATTTAATTATTATTTTTATTTTTTTTGCCCTGTCCAGCTTCTCAGGCAAATCATATAGTTGGTGTAGATGCCCATATCGGCTGTTCAGATTTACTTTACAAAAGACTTCTCTTGTTGCCTTATTTGTATTTGACTTTATTAGATGTATTTATATTATCATTTGGTGCAGCCGGGCCGGAGCAGGAAGGGATTGAAAGAGAAAAAAAGAAAGACAGAGGGGGAAATTGTGGGGACCAGAGGGGGATAAGACAGAGAGACAACAACAATAGAGCAACATCAGCAAATAGGATATGTACAAATATGATGGTAAAAGTGATACCAAAAAAAAGTTAGCGAAATAAATAATACAGAAATGACAATGAGCATTATTACACTACAAATGGAACAATACAAATACCAATAGAAATAGCGCTATTGATAATGAACACTACCAATAATTTACCTCTATTATCAACAATACAGTTGTTCAACAAATGCAACAATACATATACATAATGATAACTAGAGATACAAAAGAATGCAGTAAAATGGAGGGGAAGAAAGAGAAGCAACCTATATTAACCTTGTAGATTGTTATAGTTATGGTATATAGAGTATCGATTATGAATCAAATCCTCACCCCAAGAATCGGAATCGAGTGGCGAGGTGCCCAACGATTCACACCAATAACAATTGAATATTTGTTGCACGAGCAGATCATATCAAAGTTTAAAACATGTGAAACTTCCTGTGTTACATAAAATGTTGTCTGTCAAAATGGAAACAATGAAAAACATTTAGTAAGAACGATGAAGTATGCACATTATTCCCAGGCTTTCGGGGGCCACATTAAATGGCGTGTTGGGCCGGATCTGGCCCCCGGGCCTTTAGTTTGACACCGGTGATCTAGAATATTAACTCCTGATTATTGAACTGAATTGTAGTTGTCAGTGTAGTAGTGTTTTTGTTTATTATTCGTACAAACCTGTCAATCGTGATCGACCAGTAGATAGGCGGAAGATCCAGGAGGTCTGAGGAAAAATAAGACATCAGTGCGCTCCCCTCCTACAGACTGAGCAGAATACGTGCCAACAGTCACACTTCTTCACCTTGGAACATGCTCGTCACTTGGCTGCCCCTCAGGTGTGCACTTTCTTGCATTTCACTGGTTTCAATTTGGAGTTCAGTCTGTGAAACCCTGATAATGCTCCTGTGTCAAGGTGGCAGCGTACACCGTCTCGCCCTGCAAACTTACTTTGCAAGAAATTCTCCAGCTGTGCCAATGCAGACCATTCCGGCTGACTCTTGTAGCACATTGATTAGATCCAGCTGCAAAAACTCATCATTTACTCACAACGGGAAGCTAACAAGTTGATCTTGGGCTCAAAAAGGTTGCTGACCGCTGATCTCCCCCGTCCCATGTTTAGGGCTGGGGTGGCATCGGGGTGGAGGTGTTCTTCAGCTTGCCGTGCCTCCTGGGTATGAACGGTTCCACCCGACTGGCTGGTGTGTCACTGGGAAAGGAGGACGATTCCAAACTGAAGGACAGCATCAGCTCACTCACAAACCTCATAAGTCAGCTGAGTATATGAAGGATGAGATTCTACTGCCCACTTCAGCGGGAAAGACTACATTGACGGATACGTTACTTACTGGTGACCGCCACCGATGGACTCGCACTATAATCAAGTCCATGACTTAAGACGGTTGCTTTGTTTTGAGCTTGCGTGTTGTTGACTTGGGCTGGGGGAGAAATAACACATTTTGATGAAATGTCATAACTGCACTTTGAAACATTTTAACAGAAGCTATTTATACATTTTGCTACATTTTGGTGTATGGTGGTGTTTTTTTTATGCAATTCTTCAAGAGGATAAGGGAGTCAGCTTGTGTATTTCATTGAACATAACTTGCCGTTTGCACAGCTTCAATTATGTACAGTAACATCCAAATGTTTGTGGGAGTGCAATAAACTTAATCACCTGGTGCCTGCTTGACATTGAAAAGGTGCATTTCCTTTTTATAAGAATTCAAGGAAAATCATAGCTCTCAACATGTTTGTCTTTATTGGGGATGTGTTTTCCAGAAATAAAGATTAAAAAACAACTTAGATGCATGCTTGTCATTGGACGGCATAAACGTACTGGAGCTTCGGTCTGCTGCCAACTAGACCTGTGACATCACAGTACAATAACAATAGAGGTCTCATTCATGGTAATAGTCCACACTGAAAGGCTTAAGGAACTTTGAATAAATACATGAATGCAACGTTTGTCAACAAACTGAAGCATTGTTTAACAAACAAAATCCTATTTTTGCGTCAAAAACAACAAAACACTTCAGTAAAAATACAAGTTGGTATAAAAACTGCTGGAACAATTGATGTTAAACCCATTAAGGACTTTTTTTTTTTCAGTTAATGCAAATATATCATGGAAATCTAGTAACAGGCATACCGTCATTTTCTCCACTTTTGGAATATCTTTTAGATATGTTTGATTTTTCTGTCAACCACACTTATGCAGCAAGTACATGAGCATACATTATTCTGTGGAATTTGTCAAGCCTGATAAATGTCAGGCTTCACCTTGGCATTTTTAAATTCCAATATGGCTTAAATTCCATTTAATTTTACTCCCAGCCATTAAATCACTTGCTGAAAAGTGACAGCTACTCTATGTATCAATGTGTGTATGAAGAAAGTGAAAAATAACTACGTGCATCAACTGACAGTGTAACAGACAATACATGGATTTATTTATGAATGAACTACTAAGTTATGGCCACAAGGGGGGGATGGTGTTCATAAGTTTTTGTTCCATCGTCAGCCTGGTTTCATTTTAGCCCAACAAAATCTAGTTACTTCATAGAAGAACCAATACAATGAAACCATTGGTGACATCACAAACGTCTGTTGCTTTAAAGCCTTTTTTTTTTTTATCAAATCCAAAATGTGTTGAATTAAATAAAGAAAGTGATTTGAGCGAAGGCTTGGGGTGAAATGAAGGACCAAATGTGATCATTGACACACTTTAAGACACTTTTTTTGGAAAGAATAAGTGATGTTATGGAACAACACACAAATAAGAAAAGCTGAAAGGTTCAATGTGTGTCGCGATACAAAAAACATCTGACAATCAGGAAAGGGAAGTGAACCTTACAAAAGGATCATAGAAATGTGTGCATATTGATAATAATAATACAAAAATCCTTATCTACTGGCCGCTATTTCAATGTAATCAGTCCGCACGTCTTCAAAAGGTGACGGACTTAGGCAGCTGCTGTCCACCTGGAGGCATTCTGCAAAAGTCCGGGCTGGATCGGACTGCCGGCACCCCGACTGTCAGCTGAGAGGGCCTGGAGTGGCCCGGGGGGGACCTGGTGTACAAAAGTGGTGCTGGGAAGGCGGAATGGTCCCTGGGGCCGCGAGAGAAGGGCTTGCAGTAGGCGGCGGGGGAAGCGTCGGCGTGAGCCTGTACGGGGGACAATCTGTCTGCAAAGCAGGGCGGGGGAGGGGGGATGATGGCGTCCCCCACCCAGCTGTCCTCGCCTTCATATTCCGCCTCCTGAGGCAAACTGGGGAGAGCGCAGCGCAGGGGGAGAAGGGGAGACGGCGACGGGGGAATAAACACGGGAGGTGGGGGCAGCGGGTAGCGAGCGGGGTCATAGGCGGACGACGCGCCAAGGTGCATGCTGGGAATCTCCTCGGGGGTGGAGCCCAGCGGCCTCTCCGGGCCGCGGTCGTCGTCTTCGGACAGGTTGTCGTACTGCGAGGTGTTGGAGGGCCGCCGGTCTGCTGCTGATGTCGGGACAAACAGGGACACCGGGAACTTGGTGGGCTTGGGGGGAGGGAGCCTGGGGGAGGAGTTTGCTGATGCGGCGAAGGCGTGAGGAGGGGATACGTGCGGTTTGGGGAACACTTGGGGAGGCGGCTTCAAAGGAATTTGGACCGCAGGACTGTCTTTCTGCTCATCGTCCACCGGTGGTGGAGGGGGAAGATCTGGCAGGTCCAACATGTCCTCCGTGTGCACGTCTACACTAGGAGCTTCGTACGGAGGAGGCCAGTCCACGGGCTCCTCCTGGCCAGGACGCTCTTTTACTGCTTTAGGAGGGAGCGGAGGAGCCCTGCAAGGCATGATGGGAGAAGGGCTGGCTTGCACGTGCTCTGCATCGGGGTCAGGCGAGGCCAAAGGGGGCGTGTTGGAACTGCTGGGGCTTCTTGTTTGCTGAGGCGTGGAAGGAGACAAGGTGATGCTGTGTGTGTTGTGCAGGTCACTTTTCACTTCCACGGGAGAGTCGGGCTGCAGAGGCAGCAGGAGGATCGGCCTCTCTTGGCCGAGCGGTTTCTTTGGCAGCTCCTCAGACTTTGCTGAAAAAAAAATGGGAAGGTATCAGTTAGGGTTGTACGGTATACCGGTATTAGTATAGTACCGCGATACTAATGAATCATTTTCGGTACGATACCGCCTCTGCGCCGTCACGTCATGACATTGCTGGTTTACAAGCAGACGAGCATGTTCGGCAGCGCACAATCACGGAGTACTTACAAGCAGACACAGTGTGTAGACAGAAAAGGGAGAACGGGTGCATTTTGGCTTAAAAACTAACGATAAAGGTGAAGTTATAACACTGAAACTCCCTCAAGAAGAGGTGCTTTAGCTACTTCTAAATCACTAATCCTCGTCTCCATGGCGATGAATAAAGTATGTTTCTTACAAGTATCATCCCTGCAGGACGAGGAATAGCTAAACATGCTTCACTACACACCGTAGCTCACCAGCGCCAGTATGTAAACGAACGCCATTGGTGGATCTACACCTAACATCTACTGTAATGATATTAAGTACAGGCATGTATCTAGTCCAGGGGTCGGCAACCCGCGGCTCCGGAGCCGCATGCGGCTCCTTGACCACTCTGATGCGGCTCAGCTACATGCATGCCAACCCCCTCGATTTTCCCAGGAGACTTATGGATGTCAGTGTCTCTCATAGACTACTCCCAGGGAAAAATAATCCTATTAACACTCTAATTACTATATAAAGGGCGTGCCCTAATTGCACTGCAGTAATTGTCCTCTATAGCATTTACTTACAGCGTGCCAGGCCAGCCACATATTGTATGTTGTTATTACTTGCTCACACAGGAGACAGCAAAGCATACTTACTCATCAGCCACACAGCTTACACTGACGGTAGCCGTATCAAACAACTTCAACATTGTTACGTTACAAATATGCGCCACACTGTGAACCCACACCAAAAAAGAATGAAAAACACATTTCTGGAGAACATCCCACTGTAACACAACATAAACACAACACAACCATTACCCAGAATCCCATGCAGTCCTAACTCTTCCGGTCTACATTATACACCCCGCTACCACCAAATCCCCCCACACATCAACCCCCCCCCCCCCTCTTCGTGGTTGGTTGAGCGGAAGAGTTAGGGCTGCATGGGATTCTGGGTATTGGTACCGTCAGTGTAAGATGTGTGGCTGCTGAGTTAGTAGCCTTGCTGTCTCTTACGTGAGCAAGCTAAAGCTGCATTCCACTTGTGGCCGAGCAGGTACACTGATTGGGCAGACTGTAGAGGGCGCCAAATGCAGTGTCATCACACTCTGATATTCGGGAGTCTCCCGGGAAAAATGAGAGGGTTGGCAAGTGTGACGCAAGCGACATTCATCCAAAACTCGCGGGCTGCACTAACATCAAATTCCCACATTAAAGTGCGTGCCGGTGCGTGTGTCTGAGACCCCTGGTTAACATAGCACAAAGCATGTAAGCTTTGTATGCGGTGTTTTTCATTTTAAATTTTAAAAACATTTTTGTGGCTCCCATTACTTTCTTTAATGTGTGAAACTTGCCAAAATGGCTCTTTGAGTGGTAAAGGTTGCCGACCCCTGATCTAGTCAATACTACTATGATTACGTCGATATTTTTTGACATCACAACATCTTCTTTAGTTAAAAAAATAATTATATTATGTTTATAAACCCAGGAAATATGTCCCTGGACACATGAGGACTTTGAATATGACCAATGTATGATCCTGTAACGACTTGGTATCGGATTGATATACAAAGTTGTGGTATATCATCCAAAATTAATGTAAAGCATCCAAACAACAGAAGAATAAGTGATTATTACATTTTAACAGAAGTGTAGATAGAACATATTAAAAGAGAAAGTAAGCAGATATTAACAGTAAATGAACAAGTAGATTAATAATACATTTTCTACCACTTGTCCTTAATAATGTTGACAAAATAATAGAATGATAAATGACACAATATGTTACTGCATACGTCAGCAGACTAAATTAGGAGCCTTTGTTTGTTTACTTACTACTAAAAGACAAGTTGTCTTGTATGTTCACTATTTTATTTAAGGACTTAACTGCAATAATAAACATATGTTTAATGTACCCTAAGATTTTTTGTTAAAATAAAGCCAATAATGCCATTTTTTTGGGGTCCTCTTTATTTAGAAAAGTACCGAAAAGTATCAAAATAATTATAGTACCGGTACCAAAATATTGGTATCGTCACAACACTAGTATCAGCAAAAGAGGACATCAAAACAAATAAAAAAGTGTACCTGGAGGAGGCTGGTCCAACTTTTTACTCCGCAGCTCAGCCATGGCGACTTGCAGCTGCTCCACCACCACGTCATCGGGAAGAAAGTAGGAAGCAGCCAGCTGCTCCTGAAGAAACTCCCTCAAGTCCTCTAACTGGAACCTCAGCAAACGCTCTGATTGGACCAGGAAGAAGAACCCTAATTAACCCTCGTCTCCTTCAAAAAGACACTTCCATGACAGTCGGACAGACGAGCCAATAACAAGTCAGCTTTTCATTCTTCTCCACGGCAACCACGTGTATTATGTAAGCCCAGCGGCGAGGAGGCAGCCAACCAGAAGGCAGTGTGCGGTGTGTGTAGCAACAGCGGCCATGTTGGGCTCTAGAGGGTGCCAGTCCTGTGTTCATCAGGACACCGCGGCGAGGCGAGGCATACTCACTCTTGTGTATCTTGAGGGTGGTGTAAGCCATGGCGCTCAGCATCTTGTCGCCCTCCAGAATGTAGATGTCCCACAGGCGCAGGGTGAGGGTGAAGGGCGTCTGTTATGTAACAAGACAATGGATTCCAAATGTAAATAGATACATAACTGGGGACAAGGGATGTTAGTTGAATGATGTACAATAAAGATCATGTATGTCACTAAACCAGAAAGATTAGTGACATACATGTTAGTTACTATTAGTGGTCTAGAACAGCACATTTAAACTAACGTGTGCGTGTTTATTTTTATTTTTTATTTACAGACAGACATAATTTTCTATTCATTTTATTTATTTACAGACAGACACAATTTTCTATTGTTAATATCAGAGTCCGTTCTGCAAAAAGGTCATCCCTAGAAGCACACAGCTTATGAACAGGGACCCACAGTTAAAATATACATCATCATATAATATACAAAATACAGTGCAATACAATACATTTCAAATCTACCCACCAAGCACCCATTTACAATTTCATTTATAAATAAAAAGGGAATCTTTAAATCCACCAAATCAGTCTCAATATCCTATTATTCAAATGTGTTTAAAGGTTGCATCTTGAAGATCTGCGATAATCTCATCATACATCCAGAGGTCAAGACCAAAATGATGCGACTAATGTGAATTCCCCAACCATAAGGGGTGTGCTAAATGCACTAAGCATAACGTAGCAATGCATTTTGCTTAAGACGCTTTTTAAAAATGTTTAAAGAATGTGATTCTCGTTTCTCAATGACAAATTCAATTCAATATATATTGTCGTTCAGACCTTCAGTGTGGTGTGAAACACTTTTTATACTATTTAAGTTGAGCCTTAATGTAATAAATTGTAATTTCATGTAATGTAATGAGATTGTATTTATTTTTAATTCAATTCAATGTCATTTACTTGGTTGAGGGTACAGTTGTCACTCGCCACATCGCGCTTCAAATATTGCCACTTCACCACATCACAGATTTGTTGTGTATTTTTACATTTTTTAAAGCATACTCTGAAAAATTTTTGCTTTGAATGAAGCGTTTTCAAACATAACGATGGCTGAATTAAGTAAAAACAGCAACACAAGGGTTGGAATTGGGGGTTAAATCACCAAAGATGATTCCCGAGCGCAGCCACAGCCGCTGCTCACTGCTCCCCTCACCTCCCAGGGGGTAGAACAAGGGGATGGGTCAAATGCAGAGGGTAATTTCACCACACCTAGTGTGTGTGTGACTATCAGTGGTACTTTAACTTTAACATTACAGCAGTACTTGGCCGCTAGAGACCAAACCAATCAGATCACACAGTTCCCTACCGTGGCCACTGATTGGCTCAGCCTCAGACAACATCGCTACAGCGACTGAAATAAGTATTTAAAATGTCACAATTTGTCTCACTAAATATATTTCCAAAGTTGCTTTTGACAGGAAAATCTCACCAAATGTTGGGAAGAACCTAAGTCATCCATACATATGAAGAAAGTTAAAGAGCTAAGGTCAGAAATGAAGTTGCGTGTAATAATGTGAAAGGACCCAAGGAGAAAGTACTGAAGGCGTCAAGAAAAGGAGCAATTCAGCCCCTTGTCAGTGCAAATTAATATCAGCTGCTTCAGTCCTAATGGATGGCCTACAAAAAGGTGTCATTGCCAAGGTGTGAGTCAAGACACATCTCTGGGTTAGAGCTGTCTCAAGACCGTCGCAAACGTAATGATGACATTGGTTCCAGGCGCATATGCAAACTTCAAAGTGTTGAAGTGAGCACAGTTGGGGCCATAATACGGAAGTGGAAAGTTAAGTTAAAGTTAAAGTACCAATGATTGTCACACACACACGAGGTGTGGCGAAATTATTCTCTGCATCACCCTTGATCACCCTCTGCGAGGTGAGGAGAGCAGTGAGCAGCAGCAGTGGCCGCGCACGGGAATCATTTTTGGTGATTTAACCCCCAATTCCAACCCTTGATGCTGAGTGTCAAGCAGGGAGGTAATGGCTCCCAGAAAGCCGATCACGCCAGCATAAATTTGCCTTGATCAAGTGCTCCTTGCAAGATTTCTGATAGAGGAGTGCAAAGAATGATTAGAAGAGTTGTCCAAGAGCCAAGGACCACCTGTGGAGAGCTTCGAAAAGAGCTGGAATTAGCAGGTACCAACGCACTCCACCGTCATGGTCTGTATGCACGCTCACCACACAAGACCAATGGGAAAGAAAAGCATGTCAAAGCTGAACTGGACAAGCCAGTAACTCTGAATATATTCAAGTCTGATGAGAGCCAAATTGAACTGTTTGGATGCCATCATGCACACCATGTTGGGAGGAGCAATGGTACTGCACATCACCCTAAAAACGCCTTACCCACAGTGAAGTTAAGAGGCCGCGAAAGGAATGTGAAACACAGCTATTCTGGTCAGTTAGCCAAATCTTAAAACAGGTAAAGAAGTTATGTACATTATTTGGCAATATACGATCAAAATAATCACACGCTTGACGGGATTTTACCTTTTCCTAGTTTCATTTATAATATTTTTCAGACTATAAGCCACTACTTTTAACCCTGTGACCTATAAAACAGTGCCGCTAATTTTTTTCCACTATGTTTTGAATTCAACAAATATTTTTTAAAAAACAGAGACACTGAAAAGGTGTGTTAGGCGCCGTCTTTTGGACGAGTTCGCTCACTGCAGGTGCTGCGGGTTGAGCATGTACTTCCTTCTTCGTTCCTTGTACCGGAAGTATAACCGTCCATAGCAGTTCTACCCGTATGGATTCCTCATTCATCACTCCAACAAACGTCCGTAAGTTTTACTATATAACTAAAACTGTTTATAATTACTAAAGCGTCCCATGTGTGATGTCTGTAGGAGTGTTTTCGTGCATATTTGTACGTGCTATCATAATGCAATCAAGCTAGCGTTGTTTGCATTAGCGAATATGCTAACACGTTTACAAGTGTCTCTGTTAGTATTATTAACTTATAATGGCATTATTTTTGTAGTTTTCAGTTTTGTAAATTCACGTGAAGTTATTAAGTTTGTTTAGCTCAGGGGTCGGCAACCCGCGGCTCCGGAGCCACATGCGGCTCTTTGACCACTCTGATGCGGCTCAGCTGCATACTTACCGACCCCCCGATTTTCCCAGGAGACTTATGGATCTCAGTGCCTCTCCTAGATAACTCCCAGGGAAAATATAATCCTATTTTCACTCTAATTACTAAAGTAAGGGAGTGCCCTGATTGCACTGTAGTAATTGTTCTCTATAGCATTTACAAACAGCGTGCCAGCCCGGCCACATGTTGAATGTAGCTTTTACTTGCACACATAGGAGACAGCAAAGCATACTTAGTCATCAGCCACACAGCTTACACTGACGGTAGCCGTATCAAACAACTTTAACATTGTTACGTTAAAAATATGCGCCACACTGTGAACCCACACCAAAAAAGAATGAAAAACACATTTCTGGAGAACATCCCACCGTAACACAACATAAACACAACACAACCAATACCCAGAATCCCATGCAGCCCTAACTCTTCCGGTCTAAATTATACACCCCCGCTACCACCAAATCCCCCCACACATCAACCCACCCCTCCGTGCGTTGGTTGAGCGGAAGAGTTAGGGCTGCATGGGATTCTGGGTATTGGTTGTGTTGTGTTTATGTTGTGTTACAGTGCAGATGTTCTCCAGAAATGTGTTTGTCATTCTTTTTTGGTGTTGGTTCAAAGTGTGGCGCATATTTGTAACATAACAGTGTTAAAGTTGTTTTATACGGCTATACCGTCAGTGTAAGCTGTGTGGCTGCTGACCTAGTACGCCTTGCTGTCACTTACGTGAGCAAGCTGAAACTGCATTCTACATGTGGTCGAGCAGGCACACTGTTTGGGCAGGCTGTAGAGGGCGCCAAAAGCAGTGCCATCACGCCCTGATATTCGGGAGTCTCCCGGAAAAAATGAGAGGATTGGCAAGTATGACGCGATCAAGCGCCATTCATTCAAAACTCGCGGGCCGCACTAACATCAAATTTCCACATTAAAGTGTGTGCCGGTGCGTGTGTCTGAGACCCCTGGTTAACATAGCACAAAGCATTTAAGCTTTGTATGCGGTGTTTTGCATTTTAAATTTAAACATTTTTTTTGTGGCTCCCATTATTTTCTTTAATTTGTGAAACTTGCCAAAATGGCTCTTTGAGTGGTAAAGGTTGCCGACCCCTGGTTTAGCTGATAGCTAGCTTCCGCAGTTAGTGGGTCCATTACGATGACTTCTGTTTTGTATGATCAGCCATTTTACTGCTGTGTTACAGACACTGATTAGAAACAATTAAGGTATGAAAATAAACATTTACAAAATCTTTCGTACTGGTATACATCTGCAGCTTATAGTCCGGTGCAGCTAATATATGTAAACATATTCATTTATTCTGGGTGGGTGCAGCTTAAATACCGGAGCTATCCAATGAAGGATGGTGATGAAAACTGATATCAAACGTGGAACACCATTCTTCCGATTTATTTAGTACGATCTGTCACTTATGAGCTAGTTTCGAAGTCAAAAGGTACAACAGTTGTCTCGTTCACAAGTGTTTTTTCTTAAAGTGACACACACACATCAAGTATCACTCCTTGTGTTTCGTAAAGCATTGATGTTTCAGTATCGTATAACACACAGATGTCAAACTCAAGGCCCGGGGGCCAAATCTGGCCCTCCACATTATTTCACGTGGCCTGGAAATAATATGCGTTGATAAAATGCTTAATCTTTTCTTACTAAATATATTTGTTCTGTCCCTTTTGGCATAAAAAATCATGTACTGCATGCAATTGCATATCTTTTAAAATTCAATATTATCAAAATCTAAATATTATGTTGTCATGTAGTCCAAAAATATTTTTTGTTAAAATAAAGATAAACACTGTACTTCAATATCTGCTTGACTTATGATTTCAAAACAAATTATCAATCAAATTGTAGACTGTAAAATTGACAGTAGATTTTACGGTTAAATTCCGCCAACTGAGTTTTTTACCGTAAAATCAACTGTTTTTTTCCGTATACAGTAAGACACTAAAACATTACAAAGCAAACAAAAAAACATGAAAACAACAAGATTTTATGGTAAAAAACAGACAAACTGTCAGCTCTGTTGCTTGAATTTTACTGCTAAAAACAGTGGTATTATTTCTCCATTCCACTCCATTTATTGAATTTTTTTATATGCTGTAAAAAACCCACTGCTTTTACAGTAAAATTCTGGTGACTGAGCTGCCAGTTTTTAAAGTAAAATGTAAATATTTTTTTTGCAGCTTATGTAAAAAAAACATTGTTAATGTATAATATATATATATATATACACTGCCGTTCAAAAGTTTGGGGTCACCCAAACAATTTTGTGGAATAGCCTTCATTTCTAAGAACAAGAATAGACTGTCGAGTTTCAGATGAAAGTTCTCTTTTTCTGGCCATTTTGAGCGTTTAATTGACCCCACAAATGTGATGCTCCAGAAACTCAATCTGCTCAATGGAAGGTCAGTTTTATAGCTTCTGTAACGAGCTAAACTGTTTTCAGATGTGTGAACATGATTGCACAAGGGTTTTCTAATCATCAATTAGCCTTCTGAGCCAATGAGCAAACACATTGTACCATTACAACACTGGAGTGATAGTTGCTGGAAATGGGCCTCTATACACCTATGTAGATATTGCACCAAAAACCAGACATTTGCAGCTAGAATAGTCATTTACCACATTAGCAATGTATAGAGTGTATTTCTTTAAAGTTAAGACTAGTTTAAAGTTCTGCGATGAGGTGGCGACTTGTCCAGGGTGTACCCCGCCTTCCGCCCGATTGTAGCTGAGATAGGCTCCAGCGCCCCCGCGTCCCCAAACTGAATAAGCGGTAGAAAATGGATGGATGGATGGATAGTTTAAAGTTATCTTCATTGAAAAGTACAGTGCTTTTCCTTCAAAAATAAGGACATTTCAATGTGACCCCAAACTTTTGAACGGTAGTGTATATATATATATATATATATATATATATATATATATATATATATATATATATATATATATATATATATATATAATATATATATATATATATATATATATATATATATACACACACCCACACACATGTGTATTCATATATTACTCATTATTAAAAGCGGTCAGAGGGCAACCATAACTGTGATGTGGCCCTCAATGAAAACCAGTTTGACACCCCTGGTTTAACCCATACCTACTGCTGCAGGCAATGTAAAGTAAAAGCTAATTGAAATTGTTTTAATGACAGTTCTCACAGCAGTCGATTCGACAGTTTCGACTAAAGTAAAATTGTGTAAGTAGCTAGGTTAATAGATAACTTGCTGTTTGTTTTTTGTTTTTTAACAATTCCGTTTTGGTGTATGTCTGTGCTTTACTAAGTGACATTCTGGTTATGTGTGGGGGAAAAAAAAATGTAATGGTAATAAGTATGCACAGTACTAGTAATATTAAGAGACCAAAAATAATGTTACTTTTAAAGTATAAATGTGTGTAAAAGGTAATCAAACAAAGATGTGTCAATACCCGCCCTGTATCAATTGAAGAATAGACATGATTGGGAAGCTTTTACATTTACATACTTATATCATCATACCATCACTAGCTATGATGTAACAAATGTCAGCAATGTCGATAGATGCTGCTTAAAAGCTGAGTAAAACGAAACACTCACTCTGTCAATAAAGCACTGGAGAAACCACTTGGTGGTGTAAATCCCACAAGTCATCTGCTCCTTGTCCTGTGAAGCAGGAGTTAATGATGAGAACATTTTTAGATATAGTCTGTAATGATCATGAAATACATGCAAATTAAGTACCATGGTCTTTAGTTTGAGTGCTGTCACTCACCAGATGCTTCCTCAGTTTAGGCAGCATTTTGGAGAGGATCCGCTCATGGTGGGCCTGGAAACGGTGCAGTTTGGGAAATCCCGGGATGAAGAAACCTAGCACAGTGGAAAAACACACATCAGCAGACCATAAATGGTGGGCGGGGGAGACATAATATTTAAAATCAAATATACCGTATGTTATGCCAACTAAGCTAGAATGAGTAAGATTGTATTCTTTAGAAATGTTTTTGTGATTAAAAGCTATACCTACAGGCATGCGTGAAGTAATATATAATACAAATGTTGTTCTTCTCCATGTATTATTACTCTCTGTAACATGCATGGGTTTCTTTGTGTGCTACTTTTTTTTTTTAAATAACCCTCTTTTATTTGTGATGGTTGAGATTCTTCCAAGGATGTTCAAACGAAATGAAGTGAAAATCCACAGAGATGAGGTCATAAAATTGACACTGATCTTTGAGCCATATTTTATACTGATTGTCCACACGCCATTGGCCACAAGGCGGGGTAGGCCAACTAATCGCTGGAAACATATTCTCCTGAGAACCAGCGTCCTCCGCGGTGGACATTTTTGATTTTTCCGTCTATTTCTTTTGTCAGTTACACATTTCGGGGGGGGAAAAACAGCAAATGTCCATTGCACTGTCAGACAAAGTACAGGGGTACCTCAACTTAAAAGTGTTTTAAGTCACTCAGCTAATTATTATGCTTTAATTGCAAGCAAAAACTTGAGTTATAAGCCTTGTTGCCATTATTTGGCATAGCAGATGTCACAGTAATCTACATAAGATCCGACAAAAACATGTGGTCTTACTCGCTAGCAGTATCTTATCGCTAAAGCACATAACTTTGTTTTCCAACCACGGGTAGGAAGAAAGTGAGAGTGAAGGACAGTGCTGAGAAGAAGAAGGGGATGATCGTCATTGAATTAAAGAAAGAAATCTGCAACAACATGACAAAACGTGTCTCCAACTAGCCGTCTGCACCATACTTTAGCAGAGTGAGTCTAACACACAATACTGTTAAAATAATATCTAAATGGCAAAAATGTATCCATGAGAATATGGAAAAGCTGCTGATAGTGTGTTTGACAGCAGCTGGTACAGGAAATAGCGTAAAGTAATAATAATGCTTTAAATTATTTTTATATTACTTCATAAAACTACTAAAACCACCTTCTACCTTCCTAGTCACGTCCGTTGTGTCCTTGGGCAAGACACTTCACCCTTTGCCTCTGATGGCTGCTGGTTAGCGCCTTGCATGGCAGCTCCCGCCATCAGTGTGTGAATGTGTGTGTGAATGGGTAAATGTGGAAATACTGTCAAAGCGCTTTGAGTACCTTGAAGGTAGAAAAGCGCTATACAAGTACAACCCATTTATCATTTATTTATCATTTATAAAACTACTATAGTTGTTTGTAGTGCATTCTATTGTATTGTTTTTCATACAATATTTATTAATTAAAGTGGCAAGTACATTTATTTCAATTCATTTCAGCGGGACACATTGATTTGAGATACAAGTGTTTTGAGTTAACAGCTCCGTCACAGAACCAAATTAAGTTCGTAAGTTGAGGTACTACTTTATAGACCACTTGGACAATTTAGAACAGTGGTGGGAAACCTACCGCCCGTGGGCCACATTCGGCCCGTTGGTCCCTTTAATCCGGCCTACCAAATATTTAAACAGAATTGAGCAAAGATCTGTTTTGAGATGTGCCACAACAAAACTGATACTAGACTTTGACACACTGGCAAAAATGGGTGATCAACAACAATGGTACCACTAGAAAGAGAAAGTAAGTGTTAACCCTTTAATACCGTTTGTATGTTTCTTTGATATGATATTGTTGAAAATAGATGTACTATAAGAGGGACGAGCAGTAGAAAATGGATGGATGGATGATTAAAATAGTCCATGTTTGAGAAGCCTACTCTTAGTTCCAACATACAGTATATGATATGCTTTAAAATGCATCATGTGCTCGCCAAATTTGTCAAATTTCAAAAGCCAATGTGCCCCCTGAGCCAAAAAGTTTTCCCACCCCTGATTTAAAATCTCCAATTAACCTAACAAGCATGTTTAGCATGGAGTACCTGGCAAACGCTCATGGGGAGAACTTACAGTATAAACCCTACACAGACATGCCCAAGCGTAGATTCTAACCCTTCACACCAACATGCTTTTGTACAGCTTTTAGTAATGGGTATCCATAGCATGAATAAGCATTGCTGAATGTCTACCCTCTTTCAGATGTGCATTTACGATGCATATCTATGCATATCTCCAAAGTCCAAACATTTTCCAGCTGACGTCAGCCTCCCCGATGTGTTGTCTCACCGTGCATGGCATGCTTGCTGTTGGTGAGGAGCTGCGACAGAGCCCAAAAGGCGTCCTCCTCGTTCAGGTACATGAGCAGGATGGCGGCGATTTGACTCATCCCCTGACAGTAGCTCACCTCCTGGGAACAAGGCAGAGGAGACAGTAGAACTCATGTGGGAAACGAGAGGAATAATTCATAATTTATCGGGGTACACACTGGGTTTAAGACAAGCATATGAACGTCTGCTGTGGACAGACCTCCAGTACACGCTGCGACAATATTATAAACATTTCCAGCAAGGTGGTTCAAATATTTACTTAGACATGTCATTTCTGCAATGTCTTGTTTTCAGAATGAATTTCTCCCATTCTGGATCCACTGTGAGTTACTTGACAAAGTGCCCTTGCCCATATTAGGGCTTTGGAATTGACCGTTCAAAGTATCCTTTCAAGGATAAAAGTAAATGTGATTACCCTGAGCTTACAGAACATTCTCCACATTCTTCTCTGCTGTCACATAGGCGAAAGGACAAACACCCCCCCCACCACCACCACTTCCCTCTCCCCGTTTCACTCTCGTGCTCTCCCACTGACCCAGTTTCTTACGAGCAGTTTGTGAGTAAAGGGAAATGGGTAAAAGGGAATAGCACATGCCCATTTCCTATGGCTCCAACAACTCTTCCATTCAGGAAGTGCCAAAGACATCCTGATTGGAAAAACAGACCTAGGACTGTTTGTGAGCACTGACATGTTCTGTGTAAAAATGTTACATGTAAAAACACGTAAGATACAGTACAGTACAGTACATATGCTGATCAACATCCAATTTGTTGCCGTTTCAAAATGTCCAGAATGATCCATTATAATTAAAGTAATCTGTTACCATCATAAAATGTTTTTTTAAATTTACAGATTTTTATAGAATTCTATTCTACATGTAAGTTAAACAGAGTTGTGCTGAGAGAGAGAGGTTGCAAGTCGTCTCAAAAATGAAACTCACTTTATATTGTACAGGTCATTCTTCTTTATCTATTGTACTTTTTTGTCGAGTGAGCCATATTGTACTGAGCACCGACAGCAGTGTCTCTTTGACGAGATAAAATAAGCATCACAAATTAAATCTTTACGGATACATTAATGCAGGCATTCCCAAATGTATGGCACGTGCACCACAAGTGGTACGTGGCCTCTTTTTAGTGGTACGCCAAAAAAAAATCACTTGATTTAAAGTACAGTGTTTTATTTTCCTATATTCACACAGTGTTACTGCGTGTAATGTTACAGTGGCCAAAAATATTAAATATACTTGTTAAATAAAACCTCTGCCTTGTTTTTTAATGAATACAGAGGCCTATTACGCTACAGTATTTTAATGTTGGTCATTATGGTGGTACTTGGGAGAGCCAAGTTTTTTCTGAGGTGGTACTTGTTGAAACAACAAGTGAGAACCACTGCATTAATGTGTACTGTACATTGAGTAGGTGAATGATGTCCATGGGTGGTTGGATTGTTTCACTTGCATGTATGTACATTGAAGCACCCATCATCAAATATACAGTTCTTTGCAACTGAAAAAAAACCTGAAAAATGGATGTACACCCACAACTGAGACATCACTAAGGTGCTTTAGCGTTTGCTCTGTAGCTCCACAAAACTATATAATGCACTCATGGCCCTATTCTCCCATTTGCGCTTGAGTGTTTCTTTACGAGCTTGAAGTTACATACATTCCTCTTATTCGTATCCTCTCATCCAGCTTCCGGACACGCCCACTTTGCGTAATTTAGGCACGAATGCTTCAGACGTGAAAAGAGGCGGGGTAACTACAAATGAGGCAGACTTTATTTCTAGGTTGCGTAAAAATCATGGAACATTTAGTTTTACAAACACATATGAACGTCTTTGGAATTCATGAAAAAGAAAATACTTCAAATTTTAAAAGACCACATCAATCTAGGCAGTGCTTGTGTGAAAGTGTGTTGTCATGGTGATGTAGTGTGTATGCACGCTACAACAGTTTCTTCCTGGCTGATGTGAATAATAATCTGTAGATGAAACTTTGTTTCACTTGTCATTATAACCACCCTGATGTTATTTGTGATGTTAAGAGTTGTGTTTAATATAAAGTTTGTAAAGTAAGTACAAGCTTGTGAAGTCGTAATACGTCAGTGGGACTTGACAGTTAGTGTGTGCGTGTTTCTGTGCGTGTTTTTGTGTTTGTGTGCTTAAGTGGGGAAGCGTGACAGGTTGATAGTAACTGTCAAAAAACAACAATTGAATCAATTAATAGACGCTACATTATGAATGGTTTTGCTATTTAATAGTCATATACGTAGTTCAATGATAACTGTCCAGATGTGTTAACGTCTGTTACTACCAGAATGTTTAAACCCAGCAGATATATGCAATGTCCCCTTCAGCTGTGGTCACACTCACCAGATAAGAATGTTCACCTGAGACACCTGCAAACATCTATTGAGTTTGCAGGTGTCTCATTTGAAGTGATCAGAATATATTTGATAGTTTTCTGAAAGTTATTTTTATTTTATTATGTGTTGTGTACACTGAATCCAAACTTCCGGTACCATATCATGTTTCACTTTCAAGGGGTGCTGGACTTATTCCAGCCTCATAGGCGCGCAAGAACAAAAGTACTTAAGTCGACGGTAGACTACGCAGAAGGCCAGATTTGACAGACAACTGGTGTGACATTAAAAGCTTGCTCCACCCAAAGTGTGCATCTTTGATAAAAGGTACCCAGTCTCAGACTTAAGTCAAGGGCGAGAATGCCGTGCAGACAGAATCTGCACAGTTGCAAACTTTTTTCACTTAAAATGAAAGAATAGTGCCCTTAGTGTCTTTTAACACAGCCACATCACTTACCGTGTTGTAGACAGAGTAAGCTGCTAGTACATGAAACAGTGCCTGTTGCCTGCAGAGGGAAGAAGAAACCAAAAGAGAATATAATCGGTTTGCAACACTTAGAGCAGATGAAAAAGTCAAGGTAAAGTCAAGTCTATTAGATTAATCTTAAAAGAACATAACCCTGAATTAACCCCATCAGTCGGCACAAATCCTATTAAAATAGCGGCGAATATCACTTTAGAGAGGCTGACAATCCCTAGGCTGCATCCTCACGGAAGTGTTTCTGGAAGTCCTCAAATAGTCAGAATTTTGGCAAATGCGTAATATCACAAGATGTGTTAAAATATGATTTCATTGTTTTAAAAGTCAAGTATGCACTATGCTTTATTGTCTCATAGGACTTTTCTGTGTTTCTTCAGTTCCTTATTCAGACCTTCACCAAAAAAACCACAGAGGGGACTTTTAGCATTTATACTGTACTGTAATGGCCTTCACTTCCACTACTTATTTCTGTTTATTACAATGGTAAATCCTGTTAGAATCACATGTATTATCCATTTTATTAAAATATTCAAAAGCAATCACAATGTAACCCCCAAGTTGTGTGCTACTGTGCAACCATGTAATGCATGTGTTGATGAGGCAGTGGTGCTAACAAATACAATGTGGACTACAAAAGGTGAATATACACGTTTTACAGACATTGACTGAGACAGGAAAGGAGCTTTAAATAGCAGCTGCTGTCGATATGTGAGTGGGACAGTTGTTGATTTGTAGGGAAAGAGTGGGCAACCAAGCAGGATGGAGCTATGTTTTGGTCTGTTTGGACTCACCCTAGCTTAGAAGGGAGTTGGATAAACAGAATGCCCTAACACCTATAACCATAACCCCCAAACAAACAGTCTAATACGTTATTTCAGGGTTTTTTTCTATGCATTAAGATTGATACAGTATATTATCAAGGATTATTAATGTCTCATCGTAGGTCTGATTGTCCTGTGTGAGCACTTGATGTCAGTGCACATTTTTGAATAATGCCACTTCCTGTGGGGCTTCGTGCACTGACCGGAAGGCTAATAAAATAGAGAGGGGAGGAAACTACGCTATAGTCTGTGTGCTTGTGTAGAGCGGTGCCTCAAGCCATAGGTTATATACCCTATCAGAGACATCATGAACAAACCTGCCAATGAAAAGGGGAACAAAAAGAGTAACCGAACTCTACATATTGTTTTTAGCTGTGTCATTTTAAATTACAAAAGAAACTAAAAAATAAACTCTGGATTAATTTAGGCAATGTTTTTAATGCCATCGGGGTGTTGTATGTGTTATAATTGAATACAAAACAAAATGTACAGATAGTTCAGAATATGCTATGACATTTTCGGGTACCAGTTGCTATGTTTTAATTGCAACTCAAATACGTTTTCCCTCTTAGTGCTGTCTTAATGGTTTTATAATTCAACTCTATCACAGTTTAACTGTGGTGAGAAAGCATTCCAACTTTGATCTGATTCAACAAACAAATCTCTAACTTGCATAAGGATGTCCAATGTGCAGCCCAGCTGCAGCTCGTTTTTTACTGGCCCTATTCTAAAAATAAAATAAAATAATATTGAGGTATATTATTATATATTTCACCAATTTGATTTGCCACCTACTGTGTAACAAAGCCAGCATTTGAATGTTTTGTTTAGATAGCTTAGGAGTTGACCTACATTGGACTGGTTCTAGCATATTTAATGCACATAATGTATCAAGATGGCCCCCTAGCTTCCTTCAATTGTTGGTTTCGAGTAAACAGATGGCACTGTTAACTTACTTCACACCTCTTTGGTTAACACGTTGACTGGTATTGTCATGTCTTTATTTTGGTTTCAAAAGTTTCAAATTGTCACTTAACAAAGGACTCGTTTTGCAGTTGTTATTCATTTCTCAAACCTTCCTGTTTACGCACCCCGACAAATAAGACCTCATATGGTTTGAGATAGAATTTGCTTCACTTTTGTTTTTTACCACGTTTGGGGGAAAAAAAGAAGAAAAAAACAAACAAACACCAATTTCATAACCCTTATTTTCACTGTTGAGATACAATATGTTCTTTGCAGCCTATCAGAGAGGGACTCACATGACTCCAAAGCGGTCCTTGAACATGATGTGGTTCCTGAAGGTTCTATTGACATCTAAGTCAATCTGTTTGATCTCCGTGGAGAAGTTACGAGCCTGCAGCTTCATTTTCTGAAGAAAAATACAGCACACACAAATGTCAGGGGAGGGTTGGAGATAATTTGTGAAAGACTTGAGATTGATACCTCATATTTTCCTTCATTATCTTGTTTAACCTTTTCTATGTCCAAAAGTAATGCCCAAGCCTGGCCTCTGAGCTGGAGGGGGATGCCTTTGTACACACGCTTCACTAACTGAAACACATCACACAAGGACAATACAAGTACATACACAATTGCATGGCCATTCTACTGAAACACATAGCTTAAATATCATCATATGTCCTAGACAGCTACTTTAACAGCGTTAAACAAGGCATCAGGTTATAATCTATTGTAACTGATGGGTTTGGTCGGTTTGAGATCCGTTGGCTGCAAACACACTATACATTATACACACTGGTTTATTTATTAGACTAGCTTCTGTACTTCAGTCACCCTGAGTTACTTTTATCTTGCGGTAATCTAAAGTAGTTTTTTTGTCAAATTGTGTTTGCATTGTTTTAACCAATTACTTACAAGAGTAGTTGGCAAAATGGCAGACTGAGGGTAGTTCTCTAGACTGAGGGAGTCACAAACCTTCTCACTGTTCCTATACTTGCTCCAGTTCTTCACCATCTTAAGCCACTTGTCCACACGCTCAAGTTCCTGCTGCTTTTGCTGGGCAAGAAAAAATGGAGCATGTTTGGTGTTCAGTGCCTAAGTAATGTAGGCCATTTAAATAAAGGATATTAGGTCAGCTGTAAATGAACACATACCTTTTCTTCAAGCACACTAGGTGTAGGTAGCTCTTTCTCACTAAAAACAGAGGAACAAACAAAATTTAGAAAAAGGGAACACATAAAATAATCTAAAAATTACATAAACTAGTGCTTCTTAAAAAGTGGAGGCTTGGGGAGCGTGACAGGCAGGGGGATTTATTCATGCATGAACGATACACAAGCCTTCAGCTAGGTGGTAGCAGTGCTTGAATTAATCAACTATGAAATATGACGACAGACACTATACATAGCCCTAGGGCTTACCTTGGGTTTTAAGCTTTTTATTTTAAGTGTTAAGTTGACACATACAGATAACAAAGACACATATCATTAGGTTCTCAATAGTAAAACAAAAATTGTAAAACAAGTACGTTCCCTGGGGAGGCCATGACAGAGCTCAAGAGACGAACAATAGAAAAAGGCTTGAAGGTGATCGGATAAAAAAATTAAAATAATTAACTGTGATTACATCATTGAAATACTTAAGGAAAAATGTAGCACATAAAGTAGGAAAACTTACTGGAGGAAGCCGAAGCGGTCCGTGACCTTATAGATGCTGAAGTCAGCATCCTCCCAGGGGTCAATACTGACACCCTCTTGCCGGCCCTGGAAAAACAAATATAAATCAGACAAGAAAAAGTGTGTTAAAATATAGAGTCAGAGCAAGAGGAAACAGACATATTATGTTAAATGAAATTCAACAAAACCTTCAGAACACTGAGTATACACTTGAGTGTAATGATTTTAGTGTGGATCCTGCAGACTACTTAAACAAAATACATTTTTATCAACATGTCATTGCTTGGTCAACAGAGAGGGCTGTTCGGTTCTCACCTTGTCATATTTGGAAAGGATTTCAGCACGTTCTTCTGCTATCAATGTGTCTATGTCCTTCTTCATGTCAATATCTGAAATATAAAAAAGAAATGAAAGAATAGGTTTACATCATCTGAACCTGACTTTAAGGTTGCCGGATGCATCCTCAATCCCTATGTGACCATGTTACATTGTCCTTGAGCAAAATACTGAACCCCCAGTTGCTCTTGATGTTGCGTCATCAGTAGGCAAATGAGGTAACAGTGTCAAAGCACTTTGAGTACCTTGAATGTAGAAAATTGCTATACACGCGAATGCCAATTTACTGTTTTCCATGATCAATTGTTACTTGTTATATTACACAAAATTCAGCGTGACTGACCCAGTGAACTTACTTACATTGCAACATTTGCAATATGAAGAAAATAAACACCACATGTACAAACAATCATTCACAGAACAAAAGCAAAATAGGGACAATGTTAATGCAGCAAAGTAAATGATTATGCATTTTAGACTAACCTATCAACTTCATGCACGAGCATAAAAAGAACAACTTACACAGTTCATACATGCAGGTGCTTATAATACGTTAGTGTCTCTAGTGTGTAAAGTTAGGGTAACACTGGCAGTAAACACTCTTCCTCTCCCAAATGCCACAATTGTAGTACAATGAGGCAGACTTTCACTGATTTAGGGATGTATGCACCTTCAGCAGCCAACTAAGGCCTAAGCCAATACATGTGGCATGTTTTGCACAAACAGGTGTCTATGCACCTGTCTTTCACACAAAGACAATTTAAATTGAGGCAATTGCACTAAACATTATTCATCCCACATTGTAAATGACACTTGTTTTCAAAACGGTCAAACTTTCAATAGATGGCCAATCAAAAAACAAATAGTTACAGAAACTTTCGGTGTTGGGCTATTCATATTTAGTTTTGACGCTTTATTGCAAACAACTACAAGTCTATCAACTTTCCAAATATAATTTGCAATGATGGTGGAAGGGGAAACGGTACCTGCAATCTAGAGTAAAGCCTTGAGACTCCATTTTGTCATTGACTTCACTGCTGCCTTCTGCCAAAGACAACTCTCTGAGACTGAAACAAACGTCAATGGAAAAACCACCTCATTATTAAAGAGTACAATATATATACAGAGGTACATCAGTTTTCCCAAGCTAAACTTGTGTGATTTGGTGTTCTTCGTCAAAATGTTTCATATACTGTCTTGTTCATCCTATGGCCAAACATTGTGCACAACAAATTAATCCTTCAGCCCGTGTATCATTATGAGGAATCTGGTGCCCAAACAAAGAATCCCACCATTAATGCCTTATTGTTGAGTACAACTGCAAAATAGACCACCACTGCAAAGAGAAAGCTGCGAGTGAAAGCACTTTGATAATGAAGTTGAGAAACACTATAAAATTCAAGAAAGAACTCGTAGCAAAGTATAAAGGTAGTGTCCATGCGGCCTTGTCCTCCCATCATCCCTCTCCACACATCGCTGTCTTTGCCAACAAGAGTCTTCAAAAAATGTAAAAGCGATGTAAAATGCTCATTCATTTCATTTCTTATTTATACACATATCCCATTGTCTTCTGGATGTAAAACTAGATTGTGTTGTTTTGTGTTAATATCAGGGCTTTCAAATATATAATTGTCTTAATCAGATTAATCACATTTTGGAATTTGGATTAATCATTAATTAATTAATCAATTAATTGAAATTAGCTTAAGAAAAGACCCCAATATTAATTCACCAATGCTATTTAGTTGTCAGAATGTCATTCATAAATATTTTCAAACTTTTTACTTGACTGTGTGTCATTTATTTGCACAAAACTTGGTAACTGTTTTATCTAAAGTTCTTTCAGGCTGTATTTTGGAGTGAAATGTGCACTGAGTCTCCTCACTCATTTCTTGTACTGACATGCATTGATCCGATCACTGACCGTAAAGCGGTTAAGATAAAAATAAATTGCATGATTAATCTAAGTGTGTTCATGATTAATGCGATCATTTTTGTGATTAATCACATGAGATAACATGTCAATTTTACCAGCCTGAGTTAATATTTTTGTGTGTTATTTCCTATGGGAAAAATTGCTTCGGTACCAATGAGGTACCACTGTGTACATACAATTGAACGTAAGTCTAAGTTCTGAGTGGTGTAAGCTATGCTGGCCAGCTGATCGTCTTTTCCGACAGGTGGTCAGTGAAACAACACCACTCAACAAATGGATTCTGCTGTTCTATGCTTTCCTTCAAACAACTCTCACTTTCTTGGCCACCTCACGCCAAGCTATTTTCTGTTTTTTCTTGTGTCATCAACATTGTTCAGTGGAGAACTGAGTAAGCATTACACTTAGTGGTCCCATCACCCTGCATTCACTGAACACTATATCCATACCATTGCACTTTGTAGAGAAGCATGCATTGACTTCAAGCTTTAAGGTCTGTAACATGCTAAATATTAGTGCTACCTTCAAATTTGAATGCCCTGAGGTGATATGTAATATACTAAGTCATAAACAGACCAACATTAGAGGGCAAATGATGATAATCTCACACAAAAACTATAAGGTCCAACTTTCATATTGCAGGATGTGAGCATATCACAAGAGAAATCTCAAACTTCAGTGTACCTCACTACAGCTCAATTCAGCCAGGATAAATGTATTAATTCTGCACATTCTGTTGTACTTTGGCCCTCTAGAGGCTTTTTAGCAAGGATTATTCCAAAAGAAGGTCCAAATAGACCTAAGAGAAGAACAAGAATGTGTATACAAAGTAAGGAAAAATCGCATTTGTTGATTTATGTTATATACTGTAAGCCTACATCTCATAGTATAAATAATGCTTGGACTACTTTGTTTTCCAATGGAATTCTGCGACTTGTCACTAACTGTAATTATGGGCAGTTTCTCCGGATCTTGCGTAAAGTACCAGTGGAATGGAAAAACTAGTTGCCTCTATATTGAAGCTTTTATCATATATAGCCGATAACAAATTTTGCTTGACGATATATTGACCTACAAATTATTGCCGATAAACAATATTATTGCCATTTTTTATGAGGCCAAATTAACCATTGGTGTAATGATAATACAGAATAACAATGCATGTATATCCTTTCAAATGCAATAAACTTGTACTTCTGGTATATTTTCAGATTGTAATTGGAATAGAAACATTTCAATCTCCAAGTTAAATAAAACAAATAATAACAACAAAATATCTTTGTTAGCAAAACTTTGCACTTAAATAAAACTTACAACCAAAAGCAATACAATATGTTAAGGAGGGGGTGGGGAAAATATACACAAGCAAAAAAAAAGACTAAAAAACAAATTGACAAACAATGTTGCACTTCAATATTGAACATGTATGCACAGGTAGAATTGTACATTACTTAATTGACAATCAAGTTAGGACCTTTTTAAACAAAAGTGCAGAGTAACAAAATAAACACTACAGTATAAGCAGATATGTTACCAGGTCATATGCAAAAATAAAGAACTCAAGTCTGGCAGATTCAGAGTGAGGAACACCAACATGATATGACATGGTAAATGTCCGTCAAACGTTTGCAGCACTTTAAGAAATGCTAGTTTTCTAACAGTATGAAATGGCAGCATGTTTTTGGCAATGTATTTAACTGCACTTTCTATGAGCGCACACTATTTTGTATTGTTATGTTTACACTGACCTGGCTTGTTCACCAAATGCAAAGTGAGTGTGGACTGTTGAGTGGTTGTGTTTCAAGTAGGAGTGTAGGTTATTTGAATTCGCACATATTTGGCAAACTAGCTCCTTGGTGTTGATAGGCTCTTCTTGTTCCAAAGGTTTAAACTGAAATATTCCCACACTGGTGCAGTGGCATTTGGTTTTGGGATTATTTTGTCCATGTTAGCTGCTACATGGGGACGGCATGGCTCAGTTGGTAGAGCGGCCGTGCCAGCACAAATGCGCATAGCTGCTGAAAGCAATGAAAAACGGAAATGCTCTAGAACAGGGGTGGGCAATTAATTTTTACCGGGGGCCGCATGAGCAACACGAGCACTGCTGGAGGGCCACATCGACAATATTTCAATTAAATTTTGCTCAATATTATTTTTGATATATACCGTAAGATAAATAATAATAATAATAATTAATAATAATAGTAATACTTCAACATAGTGTGTGTAACAGCATTCCATGACTAATATAAATAAATTAACATTAATAATAAATGACAGTAAAATAAGCACACGTATGACTGAGGAGTCATAGTGTAACTTTGTGTGGTGTTTGAGTTGTCCGACTTTTTGTGTGGCCATAAACGCACCAGTGGTTTAGTGCTATGCGTGTTGGTGACAGATGACAAGTTGGTTTTGGCCTGGTTTGTACAGCAGAAAATTACTAGTTTTTCGAGATAGAAGTGTTTTACTCATGTTTTTGGTGTGGTTATGTCCGAATATAAACAGTTTTGCTCAATAAAGTGATCAATATAATTCCTGTCCTCGAAGCATCTCGATAGACGTTACAATAATTGAACGGTGTTCAATTCAACGGTGTTGACAAACACCGTTAGGGCCGCTTGTTGTCACTGTCACTCAAAGTTGCATTGCAAAATTACATAGAATAAATATGTTTATTTTGTTTAGAATTCAGATGGGATTTGATTTGGTGCGCGGCATATATTTGCTGCGCGCAGCAGACGCTTGAACAGTGCGCAATTGCGCAGGCACGCACCTTAGAGGGAACGTTGCTTTGCAGTCCATGTCTTGTTGAAAACACGCCATTCTTCATCAACTTTTCTCTTTTTAGCGTCTCGGGTGTAAACCGTGCATCACTTGTCACTGCATGTGCACCTTCACTCGCAGGTTACACACGGACACACGCCCATAAATAATACTTTTCAAAATAAAAGCAGCACAGTTGTATTGCGCGCACGACATAGATGTTTTTTCAACTTTATTTTGTAATTAATGATTGCAGCTGTTCACATTCACTCACAATCACGCACACGCATACGTCCACACGGAAGTAATACAAATAACGATTTTCAAAACAAAAGCAGCACCGTTGTATTGCACACTCGACATAGATACTTTTTTAAATGTATTTTGTAATTTATAATTGGCCTCACGCGGGCCGGACAGGGACGCACAAAGGGCCGGATGCGGCCCGCGGGCCGCAGAATGCCCAGGTCTGCTCTAGAAGCATGCACATGGCGATTTATCGACGCTGGAAAACTTAGACTTAATTTTCATTTATCGTCGGCCAATTGACTTATCAAATCTAGGACCAGTCCTATATCTGATCGATAACACCAAAAGACTTAAAGTTTGCGAGTTAAAAGATTCATCAAAATAGTATCAATCTCACTGAGATTCCCGAGCCATTTTGAGAGATAATGAGCAAGCCAGTCACGTGATCTGTGACATACTGTAGATGTGGAAACCCCAGATCCCTTCCCCACCAACAACAATGCAAGTCATGCAGACTTTGTGAGAGCCAATCACGATTACTTTGGGACAAATAATGACCTAGAACCTTATATTTTTTAGCCTGAACATAATAATGAGGATGAGCTACAAGTTTTAGAAGCTGTGTGCTAAACAGATCCAGCTTTAGTGAAACACTATAGCATCATGTAGCAGTATTGCTAAGTGATAAACAAGAAACTACGAACATAATAAAAATATTGCTTACTGTACAATGTCTGCTCTCACTGTGATGATAACTGATAAAATGTTCATAGCTTCCCGTTTAGATGAAGAATTCATTGCAATCCACACAAAATGTTAAGAGGAAAAGTTGCTGACTGCAAACACCGTCTTCGGTTGACGAGTCTTTGTCTCCATCTCCGGGCATATATTGAATGTCCCAGATGAACAACTTCCAGACTCATGGCTAAGTTATCCTATTATCCAGATGAGGGGCATGATTTACAATCTAGAATAACTTTGACAGCAGTAGCAGCGGTTTAATGCTGCAGCGCTTATAATAATAATATCGCTAATATTTGGTTAATATTCAGGTCATGATATGTAAGTGGATGGTTATTTAGAGGGCCTTGTGGGCTAAATAGGAGCCCCTATTGACTTAATTCTTAGCTGACGGTTTTTATTTATTTATTTACAACTTAGAATGCATTAAAAAAAGAAAACATGTGTTCCTGTCTTATATAGGGATTGTGAATGATAGACAGCACATCTCCTTCTAATTTTTGAATATTTCCAGTACGACTGATCTGATTGTATGGTCAGAGTGCAGAAGAGTTCCATTGTGACGTCATCCGGCCCCGAATCTACGGAAATTGTCGAAGACATTTTAAGCGGAATATTCAAAATGGCCGTCTGAAATTGTGGCATTTTGTGATGTTTAGACAGTATTTTCACTGACTTTGCGGATTGGAAATACAATTGAAAATGGTTAAATGGATGCAATGAAACACAATTAAGCACATCAAATAAACTGTTTTTTCCATTCTACTGGTACTTTAAGTGATCAGTGAATTCTAAACAAGTCTTCTACTTCTTAAAATGAAAGCTATCTGCTATTTTGTTTTCTGGTTCTCACAGATGACATATTGACACCTTAGTGACACAAACCTAACACGATCGAAGATTGTTTTTCATTTAAGCCAAACAAGATAATGTTTCATCACTACTCAGTGTACATTTATCTGTGAGGGCTGTTTAGTTTCACCGCATAGGTTCAGGCTGCTTACTTCCTGTGTTGATTCTTCTGACTACGGATAGTATTGTGTAGGGGTCAGGAAGAAACGGAAACCAGCCACTGCCACTCCTTCAACAACAGGTTCAACAAGAACTGTGAAGAAGGTGAAACAAAATCTTCACTGAATACTGTCTGGGATTATCACTTAAGTTATTTTGCTTCAGGGTCCTGTGCAAATCATGAGATTGCAAGTATGTTAGATATGGCTTTGAATAAAGGGAGGTTGATAATCATATTTTTAAAACCTTGTGTTGAACAGGATGATGCCATAGAAAACAGAGGGACTACGCACAGCAGACGGTCAGACAAAACATCTGTACATATTCTACAAAAATAAATATGAAGTTCATCTTTCATTACAAAAGTGAAGGTAGACAGAGTTGAGGAGGAAGTGGTTAGGTGGGCTTGTTTCACTGAAAGTACTGCAACGACTGTCCTGTGTGACTACATTGTAACAACCTGGTTGCCTAAAAGACCTAAGACTTTGAGACAGAGGCCTGAGTGACATCATGTCCTGTTATGACATAAAGCACTATCAAGTAATCTAAATGCTCGCTAACTCATCACATAATTTTAAAACAAAAAGTATGTCTTATGTCTTTTTCTGGGTTATCAGCAAAACCTACGACCTCTATTTTTTGACTCTGCCAACAAGTATTTGTTAGTGACTTTGCAGAATAGTGCATGGACTTTGAAAGAATCCTTAAATATTTTAAAGATATTGAAGAAGTTATTGCTCTGTTCTGGACTCTAGTTTCCTGGCCAGTGTTGTATTGAGCAGAAAAATGCTGCTAAGATGTGCCCTTGCAAAGGTCTCTGGTTGTAGCTCAACTATAAAATGAAAAAAATCTTCAAGAATCCACAATCAATTCCACACAATTCAGAATAACCAATTATTCAATAAAATAAACCAACACCTAGCAGGGCTACTAATACATTGGAAAACAAACATATTTACTTTTCTATTAGAAGAAGACTTGTTTTAGGGAACTGTAAAAAAAATATTAATAAAGTAAATTAAAAAAAGGAAACACTAAACTGTGCAGTCAATGTGCTCCATGTTAGTTTGTGAACACAAAAATGTAAATAGACAAATCCAAAGTATAAGCAATCATTGCAGCTCTCTACATTTCCTTTATCCCTGATTATCTCTTTTTGAGTCTTTAATCAAACTTGAGAACATGCAGGATTTTACAACAGAGGATTACTTTAGAGTAAATGAAAAGCTTGGATTAAGTCTTGCCGCCCTAAACTAAGAGAAGAAGACCTGGGAAGACCTTTTTGCCATGGTTAGTCAATGATTAGTCAATCCTCTGTGGTCATCCAAACACAACAGCAAGCCTTTAACCATATGCATGTGCAGGCTTGCTCGGCTTGAGTCAGCGCATAAGCTCAAGCGCAAAAAAGGATTTGTATATCTACTCTCAACAGGGTAACTTATTTGAAGGTTGTTTTTTAGGATATTTCCATAAATCAACATCATTCTTTACAAAACAAGTTAGTAATGAAAAAAGCCACATTGGGCGTAAAGGACAGAAAGAAGGAATCCAATTTAAAGAAGGAATCATCCCCATCTGGTGGAATATAGCTAAAGGCTTTTCTCTTGAAGGTGTTATAAGTTGTCTACACTGTATAAACCAAATGTCAAATCTGCTCTGGTGCTGTCTAAAGTGAAACTTTTTAGACACCAGAGTTTCCCCTCGATTGCCAACATGTCTTTCTTCGCGGGGGCGTGGCTAAGGGCATTTCTAGGAGCGTGGTGAATATGACATCATATAATTTGCTATGATACATATGTTCTCAAAATACAAATACATATGGTTTAACAGCAACAAAATAAAGTTACCTATATTGTCTAGGCATTCAATCGATTACAACAGGACTGTTCAATTTGTCTTCAAATATGTTTTGCCTCTCATCCAAGTAGGCTTCATCAGTTTATGCTCATAGACCGAGATTGGTCAGATCTAGTCTTAGACTTAGATTGGTCAGCTAAGACTGTCTTAGAGTTAGAATAGTCTTAGATTTAGATTGGTGAGATCCAGTCTTAAATCTGACAAATATAAATTTTTGAGCATTAACTGATGAAGCTAATTGGATGAGAGGCAAAATATCTTAGAAAAAACAAAAAGTCCTGTTGCAATCGATTGAATACAATACAATCGAATAGAATACAATCGCTTGGCTGAATGAGAACATCCGTAGACAAAGTTCCTTATAGTTTTCACTTTGTCAACCAATCTTTCTGTGAGTGACAGGTTATAAGTACACTGAATAAGTATTTTTGATCATGTATCTTTTTTGGGGAGAATGTTTGTTTTTACATGGAAAATAGTAGCCACACAGACACTGTATGACCCAAGGGTGAACCAACCATCCAGAGGGTGACAGTGGAAAAAGAACAACGCTCAGAATAGCTTGTGGTCCCAAAAGGAGCAAGAGCCTATTGCTGCTCTGCCTTATCATTTTTCCAAAACTGATAACACAGCAGCACAGATTGAACATCAACCTAAACCTACCCAACAATGTTCACATGTTTAGGTTTATCTAGTGAGATTGAGGGAAGGGCCTCTAGAATGTGTCTTAGCTCAGCCCAGCAGAACACCCTGTGGTCCTTGCTTCCCTATCATTACCTTGGGGAAGGGGGTGGTCCTGTCTAAATATAACAATGACCACACTACGTTTTAGACACCGGTCAGCCAGTTGTTTCCCAGACTAGAAGAATATTTTGGAAGGGTGGTATGAAAAGGGCAGCAATGTCAAGGGAATGGTATTCTTAAACATAAAACCATAAGTTCATACTTAGGTAGCCACAGTCTCATAAATGAACCATCTTGCTGGTCGTGATGTAGTCATGATAAAAGTGGTGAAAAAAAGCTATCGTAAAGAGTTTTAATGACTAGTGTGATTATATAGACAAGGAGCAACTGTCTTTAAAAATAACCTCGTAAATGGGCCAAACCTTTTAAAACATGGGTGTCAAACTCTGGCCTGCGGGCCAAATTTGGCCCGCCGTGTAATTTCACTTGGCCCTTGAGGCGATATCAAATTAACACTAGAGCTGGCCCGCCGATTATATTCAGAAGCGGTGCCGCGGTAACACCGCATTCACCGCTAATTCTCATACTTGCCAATTCTCCCGGGAGACTCTCAAATTTCAGTGCCCCTCCCAAAAATCATCACGTCCGCTTTTCACCCAATCCAGGAATGCTGGCCCAGTCACATAAAATGTGCGGCTTCAGCATGCACACACATGTGAATGCAAAGCATACTTGGCCAACAGCGATACAGGTTACACTGACGGTGAACGTATAAATAACTTTAACACTGTTAGAAATATGTGCCACACTGTGAATCCACACCAAACAAGAATGACAAACACATTTCGGGAGAACATCCAAACCGTAACACAACATAAACACAACAAAACAAATACCCAGAATCCCATGCATCCCTAACTATTCCGGGCTGCAATATACACCCCCGCCCCCCCAACCCTGCCCACCTCAACCGACGCACGGGGGGGGGGGTTTTGGTGGTAGCGGGGGTGTATATTGCAGCACGGAAGAGTTAGGGCTGCATGGGATTCTGGGTATTTGTTTTGTTTGTGTTGTGTTACGGTGCGGATGTTCTCCCGAAATGTGTTTGTCATTCTTGTTTGGTGTGGATTCACAGTGTGGCGCATATTTCTAACAGTGTTAAAGTTATTTATACGTGCACCGTCAGTGTAACCTGTATCGCTGTTGGCCAAGTATGCATTGCATTTACGTGTGTGTGTGTGCTGTAGTCACACATATTTGTGATCGGGCCAGCACGTTGTTGGAATGGATGAAAAGCAGATGTGACGACAGCTCGTGGAGGACGATAAACGCAGTGCCTTTAAAGCATGCTCCCAAGACTACGAGGTATAATGACTGATGAACAACTTTGTTCGATAATGAAAGATGCCTCTGCTCAAAGCCTGAGCCCCGACATTAATGAACTAGCATCCAAGAAAAGATGGCAGGCATCTGGCTTGGGCACATCAGATTAGATCAGTGTGTTGCAAACTGAGCAGTTTAAAGTCCTGAATGGTTGGTTTATTCATTGTTATTTTATTTTCAAATGTATTAGCCTGTGGAAAAAGTTAACGTTGATATTTACCTCAGAAGGCTGCAAATAGAAAAGAGGCATTACATTTTTATTTAAATTGTATTTGATATGCCATTGATATTTTTTAATTATTATTATTATTATTATTTGAAACTCGATTTTGCATGTCACTATAAAGTTATATAAGCCTTGCTTGTTCAATATTCAATGCAAAACTTGTTTGGGTCCCTATTAAAAGGTTAATTTGTTCAACCTTGGCCCGCGGCTTTGTTCAGTTTTAAATTTTGGCCCACTCTGTATTTGAGTTTGACACCCCTGTTTTAAAAGCAATAAGCCCAAAGCTAAATTTGATATAATTCTCACTGTTGGTATATCAGTACAATGCAGCGCACACCACTGGATTGTCTTACAATGCCAAACAGACTAAATAATTCAAAGGGCTCAGGGACCACATTCAGACACTGAGTGTGTTACCTAGTTAGAATTAATTCAACCACTTCCACAGTCAGCTGGTCTGAAGCTTTCGTGGGGACTTACACTGCACACTGATGTGGTATGTTTTGGTCTCATGTTCAGTGATGTTTGCAAGCACAGAAAGAGGATTATGATACAGTACATGAGAAGGAACATTACTCAGCTGGAAGGAAATGCAGTTTCAAAATAATTGTAAACAAAGTATTTTTGGACCGGAAATCAATTTAAAATGAATCTTTAAAAACACATGAATAGAATGAAAATCAATTAAAATTCCCAAAACAAACTTATTTATAGCCTTATAACACCAAAATATAAACATATTTTTGGGATGCAATTGTACAACTTCACAGTAGAGAAACAGTTTGATGTTCAAGTGAAATGGCATCATCAGTTGCTAAGCAAAATTGTACCCAATTAAAATGGCAGCATGCCCACAGCAGAGCTTGTTCATTACTATGTGGCACAAGCAGCACTAAAAATAGATCTATTGTTCATTACACTAATTACATTTCATTTTTAAAATAGGATTGCATTTTATTCTAATGCTGACTAGTTAATCATCTGTGTAACAATTTTAGTATTTGCACTTCACATTACAGATAAATGTGACGTTTTTTGAGAATTAAAAGTTTTTTGCATAATTGTGATGTAAAAAACATTTAGTTAATGAGCAGGATTAAGTAACAATATATTATCTTGAGATCATTTATTTTTAATATTGCTGTGGCTGTTTTTATCTTAACTACTCTTTGTTAAAAATAATAATTGTAAAATAAAAACGGTATGCTAAATATTATCAACAACTTCAGAGGCTTTCTATGCAGACCAGATTTACAGGATACACATTCTCAAAATCCCCTATCCATAGTAATGCAGGGATGACATGTCAAATGAATATTGTGGCCTCATGATGAGTTGAGTTCCTTAACAAATGCAATTTTGATTTATTTAGACATTGATCATAATTGCTCTTTGCACATAAGATTAAGATTAAATGCATTCCTAATTTCTCTAGCCCAACTATAAGAGCATCCCATATTGACTATATATATAACACATTCTCATCTGTGTAAAAGCCTTTTCAACACAACGGTACCTCAAAATTCTAACACTATAAAGCTTGCAAAATTTGGTAAATTTGGGGGTAAAATACATCTCTAATTTCACACTTAAACTCAGAGATCGAACCACCGTAACAAAAAAAACGTAGGGAGTGACATCAACATTAATTGCAAGACTTCATTTAAGAGACTATCTGAAAGATTAACTTAACATTAGCCCACATTCATGTTTTGTTTGTACACGGCTCGACAGTGTATTTAGTTGTAATAGCAAGCATGACGTGCTGCATGTATCATGATCAATATATAGTGACTCACTTGAGTTTGGCTAAGCACTCCATTTCTGTTGGCATACCTTGATTTAAAGTTCCACATTTACAGCGTCAAGTCACGCCGACCTCACTCTCTCGGCTTCTGTCTGCTCCAACATGTCACACTGTCTTCGTGCTCGCTTCTATAACCAACAGTTCATCCTCCATTTATTCAGGTTGAAAGAGATAAGGTTATGACAGCTAATTTGTCCGTGATTAGAACACACTCTCATTTGTGTCCGGAAGTAGGAACACACATTTGTTGCGGGATGTTGGAAGTGCGCTGTTATGGAACTGGAAATATATGCGCTAAGGAAATAAGTTCCAATAATGCATAAAATGACCAAAATACGGTAAAAATTTAATATATTTAATATATTTTATATTACATATTGTTATGAACATGTCAGTTACTAAATTATATATACTGTATATACTTGCAGTGGGTCTATAACTACTGGGTATTGAATCACCTCTACAGTGTACAATACGCGCTATTTTTATGCGCATTTAAAATCAATAAACCCGCATCAGCAGTTATAACAGATCTTACGTGGTACTGTCCAAATTAAAATAATTGTACATAACATATAAAATGTGAAAAAATTAAAAAATAAAATATTTGAACTCATAATTTGTAGCACCCTTTCGGCATCGTAAAAGCCAGTGGTACCGCTCGTAGTTGGTTAATTCGAGTGGAAGTGGAGCCCACACCATTTCACCGCCGGGATAGCTTAGCGAGCTTTCGAAGTCGGCCGACCTCGTCTCACAAAACCTAGTTTGTCTTTAAATATATTTCTTGAAAATGGCCTTGCAAATATATATCTGCCACCTAATCAACATTTTGCTCTCCTTCTTTGTGTGTTAAAAAAGTGAGTACCGGTCATTTCTCTGCTAGCCGGGTATGTCTCTGGTGCCATTTCCTGCTTTCGCAAATCACAACTTGTAATTGGATACTCACCTGGGAGTGACAAGTTAATTTTCAATCGCAGTTAAATGTAAAGCTACCGAGATGGGCAACTGCCAACGACTCGTGATATGACTGGCTATCGCCACTGTCTATCGATTGAATGTCCTCTGTTTGTTTACACTGCACAGCCGCCAAGAATGTTGATTCAGAAGGCCTCCGGCAGAATTCATACAGCGCAGGCAGCAAGCTTGCTGAATTTTGATAAATGCTCTAACGTAAAAACAAGCAACACTGGAGCCTAATATGACATGAAGAGAATATGATGAATATGTTTATATATTTATAGAAAGTCGATTAAAAATAAAATTAACTTTTGTTAATTTATGATCATGATTTATTTTAGGCCACCAGAGAAGGCCTTGCTGGCCCTGATGGCACACCATTATTGTGGAGAATATCAAAAAACCCACCTGTCCATTTGTTATTTAAAGGACTATTTACATATTTGGCAAACTAAATTCCAATTACATACATACATATCCATCCATCCATTTCCTACCGCTTATTCCCTTCGGGGTCGCGAGAGGCGCTGGAGCCTATCTCAGCTATATGTATATATTTTTGTAAAAAAATATATGCATTAAATTAATCATGACATCATATCTATGATGACATTATATTGGCCATGCCCCTACCTCGCCCCTAGCCACATGTATATGGCAATCTGGGGGAAATCCTGTACATTGTTAAAAGTTGAATTGTTAGCTAACCTCCTGAGAATTGGCATTCTCCAAACAAATACAAAAATGTCCACTCCAGAAGCCATACCGTTACCGGGGCCCTCATACCGTGATCCTCATACCGTGACGATATTGTACTGTGTGACCAGCGTCACGATGCTTTAAGTTAGTATTCAGCTTTTTCATTCATTATTATTACATTATTGTATCTTCTAAAACACTTATTCATTTAATGTATAAGCGCAACGTGTGTATACGCTATTTAAATGTGGCAAATGCTGACAAATAACATCAGTCGCGTCACGCTGTAGACAAAAACACAAAGATACAGTAAACAGTGACATCTGACATAGGATGGAGGATGAGAGCTCGGTCCTGCAGGATATCTACAATTCCGGTTGTCTATCTGTGGCCTTCCCCCTTCCCCCTTCCCCCTCCCCCTATATGAACCAGTTAGACGCCCGGTTAACATTCTAAAGAGGTCTGGGCATGGATGACATAGCACAGCAGACCAGCCACTGGCCTACTTCTCGATGCTCAAGCATCTGTGTCCACTGCTGGAGGTTGGAGGTTCAGATACTGCAATCTTAATGGGGTCTTCACTCATACACATTCATGCATGGGCAGCAATCATTGCACTGCAGTGACATTAGGGTGCGGATGTGGTACTCTGATCCGCATTTTTTTTTCATAAAGATATTTGGTGGTCACTTTAGTGCAGTTTGGATTGCGTTCACAGTCACACTTGTATGTTTGTCAGCAGACCCAATAATGCTCTTAGTTCTGTGTTATGTATATGTATATTTATTTGTAGCGGACTAATGCATTTTGACCGACACAAAATAGATTTGTCGCAAACTGTTCGCCCTCGCTCATAAGCATTATAGGACATGTTTGACGTAAACAAGCAACAGAAAGCAGAATTGAATTGAAAAACTGAGATATGAGATATCTGGTAACTTACATAAATTTCGTTATGTGTGGACTGGAGACATATCTTGGAATACCTGAAACTGTAGTCTACCCCCCCCCCCCCCCCCCCCCAAGAAGTATCTGTCTTGGCATAATTGGTATGATTGATGAAAGTGGACATTCAACTGATATGACAAGCCTCTTTGTATGTATTTTGTTTTTACACGTTATAATCTGTGTAAACAACTTCTTTATTCATTATTTTTATTGTCATGTTTTATTTATTAACTCATTTATTTTATTATATGTGTATATGTTTGTATTAAGAAAACTGACAATAAAAATACTTTGGGAAAAAAAAGCGGAATTAAAAAATAACGAAAATAAGTGTCAAATGTAAGCCCAAGTGTTAATACAGTAGTTAAAAAATCGTGTCGATCATTACTAGTATGGTGAAGCCGTCTTTAAGGATGTCTCCTTGCAGCACATTCCCAGCAAGCTTCTGAACGTCTTTATATAATGTATATCCTCTTTGGTACATCTCACCTCTTCCATAGAAAGGAAAGTCTGACAGCATGGAGTGTATGTGGCCAAGAAGGCGCAATGTTGTTTCTGTTGCATAAGGTTGCCGGGCAATGTACAGGAGGGAAGGGATCCATATGGCCCCATCCCTGGGTGGATCTCACGTGAGAGTGAGAGGGGAGGGGGGTTTATTCATTTTGCAATGTAGTCTGCTGGAAATGATGTCAAGTGCCATTCAACATAGCAACTGACGCTGTAGTCAGAGTTGGAATTGCAACAAAACACATTTAAAGATCATTAACACTACTTAAGTCTGCCAACTAAAGTAGATAGTGCAGCCCTAATTTGTCACGTTTCATGTGTCAGGT